>NW_020451282.1:563822-637595 GCF_003343035.1 Apteryx rowi
GTAAACACCCACAACAGTGTCACCCATGCTAGCGTGCCCTTTAATCCTTACCCATAAGCTCTCGACTCGCTCTTCAGCCACCCCTAGGCACAGCTCAATACATTCCAGTTGCTCTCTCACATAAAGAGCAACTCCACCACCTCGCTTTCCTGGCCTGTCTTTCCTAAAAAGCACATAGCCATCCATGACAGCACTCCAGTCATGCGAGCTATCCCACCATGTCTCTGTTAATTATTTAACACATTAAATGATTGTGTTTGCTTTTTCTCTTCCTTTTACTAACCACTTTACTAAGTGGATAATGCAGTGAGATTTGATGTGCTTATAATCCACTGGTGACATTGTCATCAGAAATCTTGAGTCTTCTTCCCAGGGCTTTAGCTCATGCTTTGAGCTCTAGACCATGCTGGTTCAGTCCCTCTTGTTTCAATGCACCAGCAGTTGTCACTCATTAGCTGCAGTGAAAAGTGACATCAATTGCACTCTTAGCAACCGCATGACAGGCCAGACCATCAATGGTAATGGCTTCAGAATTATTAGATGTATCATCTTCTGTATATTCTACTGCTTTGTTGGTTATTTCAGCCACTGCCAGAGATTGAGCAGAGGTTTTCACTGAGCTGTTTACAATAATGTAATATCACGAGTGCTGACAGTAAATGCAGAACCCTGCTTTAAGTAGTTCAGGTTATTCCTCCCAGTACGAATTATTCTGTTTTGGCCAGCGTTGAGTGTTTATACTGTTCTGTGTTCTGTACAGGCTCTAGTAGTGCTCCCCTTACTCTCTTCAAACTGTGCATTAAGTGGTGTGATTAATGTTTGTCATGCCAGGTTCATTCTTTCTTCTATCTACTTCAACCCTGAACGTATGGGGAATGAGAAAAAAGGCAATTTATGTACACTGCTGCAGAGCTTCTTGTCCCTTTTTTAGTAAGTGTGGGTATACTTTCCTATGTGCTGTATTACAGATAGCAACACTGAAGTGCACCTCATGCTTAGAGCAGAAAGTGCTGCAGTTTTCAGTGGTTCTTGGCTCCTGTGGGAGACCGTTCTGCGCTTTGACCAGACCCAGAAAGCCCTGCCTGCTGCACAGAAGAGTGTTACCTCTGCAAGCAGTCCTTCGTAGCTAAAGGAATGAAGTGATTCAGAACGGTCTGTCTCAGAGTTTTAAGGTCCGTTTTGACTCAGTCTTGAAATTATACACCAAGACTTTGACTCAGCAATTATGGAAAGCTGGTACAGTCATTTGAAGGGAAATTAAAATGTTGGTAGTGTACTGTGTTACCAAGGACACTCTTTGCTGTTCAGATTTGAAGAAAACATTAGTTGAAAATGTATCTTCAAATTGACCTTTGTAAGAATATTATCCTCACATCAAGATGCCTAGGCACAAAGTCCAGGTGCAGTCTTAAAGCAAATGTAGGCTATTGAGAGGGGTTCTTGCAGTCTGCTCCATGAAACAGTGGGAGATCTGTCAGGGATGGATGTTGCCTCTTCCGTGCTGTATGTGTGTTGATATTTTATTAAACAAGCAACACTGAGACAACAATCTGTCAAACTAAGCTTTCAAACTGTGCAAAGAAGAAGTAACCATATGGTTAGGAATTTGTTTGCTTCATTTAACTCCCTCACGTCAATATAACTAAGAAAAGAAAAAATAACAAGGCCATCATTACAGCTAAATTGAAAACATTAAATAGTTGCTGCCCAAAGCTTATAAAATTCCTGGGTTCTGCTGGAAACTGATTGTTCACCTCTGAGGTGAAGCCTCTGAAATAGTCTGAAGAGAGAGGAGAAATGGGTACAGATGAAAGCCACCTTAATGTGTACCCAGGTGAGGTTATGGTGCATATTCAGATTTAACACTACCAGGTCCCATGGTCCCAGGTCCCATGGTTTAAATATAATTCATGACTATCTAATCAAATTGTATAACCATATTAGAGAATAATATTAGTTAATTCCTGCATCAAGCCCATAACCTGAGATTCAACTGTCGCCTCTCATTTAGAAAGACAGTGTGATCTGTTTTAAATACTTCAAGGGTTAAAGAATCTGCCATGTCTTGTCATCCCTGCTTCAGTTAGAAGGCTACAATATAAACTGAGAAAAGGGGGAAACAAAAAACACCATCAGCACTTAGAGTTATTTGAAAAATTAGAATATGTCCTATTTTAATTCAGAGGTAGTCCTGAAAAATCTGTTGAAATTAGTGTGAGTGGCAGAGCAAAAGGATTGCTACACCTTTTTACTCTGATTTTTCTGTTCTAAGTATATCTAAGTTATAAAAAGAGATCTCTCTCTGTCATTTTACATCTAGTAATTAGATACTGGTTACTACACAGGTCAGTGAATTAAAATGATGTATTTGGTTGTGCTGTTAAATTTAGGGAAATAGCTTCTGTTCTGTGATGCATCCAGGTTATCACTGAATGCATTCTGACAGTTTCTTTTCGCAGAGGAATAATTGAATTCCCCTAGATACTCTTAGCCTGGGTATTGTGTGAACTGGGCCAAATCAATTGAATTATTGAGACTATGCATTGTATTAGCAATGCCCATGTAATACCAGTCTTCCAAGGGAAATGGTGCTTCTTTTCACTTGATATTGCACATTTAGGTTTGTCTGATTGTAGTTAAATGTTCACCTGTGCTTAAAAACCTGCACTCAGGCAACAGCGTTAAACCTCAGGTCTGATACTTCACACTAAGTAGTGAAGATCTTCCTTTTCTAAAGTTGCAGAAGACTCAGCAGTCTGCACCAATGATACCATAAAACAAAGAGTGAACGGGAACAAAGCTGTTCTCAAAATGTTAGTTATAATGTGATGTGTTGCTCATCCTTATTGCTGATATAACACACACAGCAACAAGTTTTCAGGGGTGAAACAAGCTAACACCGGTGAAGTAAAACTCAGAGCTTCTTTAACCTGAATTTATCACACTCCTGTATTTGATACTGTGGATGGCAAAGTAGCCCCCAGACCCAGATTACGTTCTTAAGTGTAAATCTCTCTGAAGGCTTTGATATTCTGTCAGCCAAAACTAATCAGGCAAGTTATCCCTGTAGTAACAGTGTTAAATTTCTAACATCATCTTATTGATTCTTGCCAATAACATATTTTTTGATATTAAGGACAGAGGCACACAGACTGTTAGAAGAAGGTTGGATTTACAGTGCAATGTCGTGAGACCATGTTTAGATGCTGAAGATAGTGTGGCAATACTTGATAATAATTTGTTAAAATTATACAATATCCTAACAGCCCTTTCAGCCTCCTCTGGGTAAACAGGTTGTTCTACATGAGTATGCTGATTTTTAACTCCAGCAGGACTTCTGCTGGGATCAGACAGCTTTAGGGATACTTGGTCTGCAAGCTTTTGTTCATAATGGATGTGGCGTTGACTTTAAGCCTAAAACCATAGGCCATTCTGTCTGGCACGGAAAAATGTGGGGTTGAAGATGAGGAAGGAGATGCCAAAATTCAGCTGTTCCATAGGTCTCTGGATGCTATTTTTGTCTGGTTCAAGCCAACACTGACTTGCGGTGCTGCTGTCCTTGCCAGTGGGAACCAGAGCTAACAAGTTTGCCCACAGTTAGCCACAGAATTGGATTTTGGCCAAGCTACTGAAAAGTTTGTTGCATGACTCCTGCATAAATCCCTTGCTGCAAGAATCTTGACTTTTTTTCCTTATATTAGTTTAAGGTCAAATTCACTTTTTCCATGTTGCACATTAATTTTCTGACATAAAAAAGTCCTTACTCCTTAATATCTGGTAGATTTCTCTTGAAAAACACACTGAAGTCAATGGCAAAACACTTGAAATTAATAGGGATATAAGGTACCTAGAAATCTAAATTCATAAAAATTTATGATTTACTAACCTGTTTGAGCAAATTTAGAGCTTAGTCCTGTTCTCATTCCAATCTATGAAAAGGGTGCTATTAAATTACGAGCCAGAGCCATTGCTAAAGCTACTGGTTTGTTTTTATGAGGAAGTTAGTGCATAGTATCGATAATGTGAGATCTGAATTTACAGTGCTATAGCCACACCACACAGATACCTCCTGGAAGCCCTTTAGCACACATCACCTGCAAGACACTTCACTTTCAAAGTGGGGAAGATCATTCCTTGCACAAGATGGTTGGTTCTTGCTGTGCATTAAGAGTGTCTGTATAGCGAGATCCTGAGGAGCATGCAGTGAGTTGTGAATCCATGCTCAGGGTCATGACATCCCAACTTCCCTGTCCTAAGCTACCTTGCACTTGGTGCACATTATGATTGCTTACTGGCAAAACAGTGCTCACTGTATGAAATAGTTTCTACTCTGTAAATTCACAGATTTACCTATTGCTCACTAACTTTTTTTTTGCGGGCAAGACCATAATTTCATTTTAAAAAGTGAAGTGTCTAAGATCAAAATAAACATTGTGGTTTTAGTCAGTTATTGAACTAATTGGCATTAACTAATTTACTCTAATTAATCATATTCTAGAGAATGAAAGAAAATTTCTCATGCTAAATCTGCTAAATTGATCATTAAGCTTAATTATCTGTATTTTTTTTCCCCAAACAGGCAGGAGAAAAGCATTATCACCCAACTTGCGCACGATGTGTCAGGTGCAGTCAGATGTTTGCAGAAGGAGAAGAAATGTATCTTCAAGGTAAAAAAACCAAACAAGTTACGCTCAGCAGCATTGCCCTCTTGCCTATGCCTGCTAGCATGGCTGAGCCATTCTGGACATATTTCATAACAAACAAACAAAGTGAAGGAATATGTAAGCTAAGGAAAAGCAAAACCAAAAAACTCCTTGATGCTTCTAATTCATTATTAATTCCCTCCCTGTTTAAATCTAATAGCAAGTATGAATCATGGGAAGAAAGAATCAATGGTAGAAGTTATTTCCTTCAAGTGGAAGTAGTTAACAGTGAAGATGATAAAATTTTCCATTTACTAAAAAATGTGTTTTTCTGCAGTGATAAATTGTCCAGATGAAAACTAACAGGTGTGGGATAGTAGGTTTCCTGTAGCAGCTGTTGCACCTCTGAGACTGATGCTGGACCCATTTCCCACTTGGGTGCCCAGAGGAAATCTGCAGCACCTTGCCTGAATTCCCCTCAGTCATCTCTAATGACTCTCATGGTAAAGAGGATGCCAGGAAGCTGAAGTCCTTACCAGACAGTCTGTCTATATGTTATGCAGCCATAATCTTGCACAGTAGAAATTAAGTATTTCTTGTCAGGGAATTTCAGTGGTTATAGAGAAAGATTCCCTGTGTAATTCATTCAAAGAGAAAAAACATTATTTAGTGCAGATATGAGCTAAAATATGTATTTCTTATGTAGCAAATTTTAGCTGTACTAAATTGATCAAAGAAAAAAGATGTATACACAGTTAAATATAGGGTCAGTCACCAGAGAAAATGAAGGCTTTTACTCCCCCTTTGACTGATGGTGTGTTTTCAAAGCAAGACAGTAAAGAGAGACTCAGTAGTTGTCTCTCTGCAAGGTTGGTGTATTATCCTAAAATCAGATGTTTGCCCAGATCTGTATTATAACTTTTGCAATTGTCCACAGTTTTCTAAAATAGTGCGTTGAATTCATTCTTTAAGCAGAGAGAGTTAGGCTTTATTTAAAACACAACGGTGGTCTCAGTAAGATCTAATTATAATTTAGTGTATTATTTAAAATGACAATTTTATTGTCAGTTTGGTTTACAACAAGAACTATCTCATTAAAGGACATAATGATCCTTGTCTCCGCTCATGGATTCTCCCTCAGGAGCCAGAAAATGCTGTGGTTCTTCTAATTGCCAAGTAGTGTAGCAGTACTGAAATCCCACAGAAAATCAGTGCTTTAAAAAAAGATATTGAACTACAAATTTGTTTCTAGATTTTTAAACCTCCAAAACTGGGTTGCAGTGAATCTTCTGTTAAGTTCAATTCATTATAAAGATGGATATTTGTTGGGTTTTGTGCTGATTTTTAGTTCAAATAGTCATAAAGTATGCTCAGATCCTGTTAATTTTGGATCCATGTATTCGCTTTACTTTCTGCTGCAGGGATACACTCATACCAACTTACTATCGTGCATTTTTTGTCTTCACATGAAGAGCAGCTGCCATCAGAAACCAGTGTTATCTTCTTGAAAGATCTGTGGTTAGGTGTTTGGACTGCCCGACCAGACATTTTAGACAATTAAAAATGTCAAATTTCAGGGTTTTATAACTTGTTCTTCTTCCACTTCTTAGTAAGCTAGTGCATAGTACCTTTACGTGTTGCATGTTCATTACTAGAAAACAAGTCTTCAGTGGTTGTACAGCAGGTGACAATTGGGTGCAATGACACTTTTTCTTCTGTATGAAAAAGTTTTCCAGACAGTTCTGCATGACCACATATAGAAGTAGTCATTCAAAAAAGCCAACTAAATACTGTTTAAAACCGGTGGGAAGCTTTACATCAGCTTATGTGGCAGTTGGTTCAAATGGGAGAGCTCAGACCCACTCACAATCTGAACATGAATTAGCATTGAATTTAAAGGTGCTGTAAAGCCATTTTTTGCTAGTTTAGTCCCCTAAAAAATTCAGTGACTTAGTAGATGTATTTTGTCCAGTCTGTACTTACAGATTATCTTTTACTGCATGGGTCTGGGTTCATCTCAGTTATTTTTGTGAAATAAAATCTAATGATCTCCATCTGTCTTCTGGTAAATAGACTTTCTGTTTCTATCTCCTTTCCAAAATCCACTGGTGAAGAAAACTATCAAACTGCTGTGAAAACAAAGCATTTCCTATAAATCTTGGTGCTCTCCACCCAGTGAAAACATTAAATATTCATAACACAAAAGTTCTCAGCTTCCCATTTAGTCATGCAGAAGTTGCTCTGCACTGAAATTGTTCAACTATGTGGAGAAATGCTTGAGCTCATGTCTTATCCCAGATCAGACTGGGATAAACATAAAGGTTTCTCTTACTGTTAAAATGAACAGATAAGTCTCATTTTTCATAGTTACGCACATTCCACTTCCGTCTGAGTATTGAACATTTGTATTCAACTTCTAAAGGATTTTTTTCTTTGTGACTGGTACAAAACTATTAAGTTTCTTTCTCACACTTACATTTACTTATATCTCTGGAGTTGAAATCACATTTACTGTACCATAAGCATCTATTCAGTACGTATTTGCAGCATAGACTTGGTTCAGTCTATACGTATTTCCTGTTTTCTCTAGGGTATGTCTTTTCTTGAAATAATGCAGTTCTTAAATATTTAATTTGCATTGGACAAGCAGGTGGATAGTACAAGACTGGTACAGTGAATGATTCAGAAAAAAGATTGGATTTTCAGCTAGCGTTAAATGACTTAACTGTCTTCCATTCCATCACAGTGTGCTAGCTAGGATGACCTGGTCCAAAGCATTACAAGAATATGGAGAATAAGAGCATGGGAAATTCTGACTAGATATAAGGAAGAAAAACTTTACCAGAAGGTTGCTCAAACACCAAAGCAGGTTGCCCAGAGAGGTTGTGGGATCTCCATCCTTGGGGATACTTGGTACTACCAGGACGTGGTCACCTGCTCTGATGGGACCTGCTCTGAGCAGGGCATTGGAGTTAAGGACCTCCAGAGGTCACTTTTAATGTTTCCCAGGACTTAGGTTTTGAGGTTTATTTCACATACTGAAGTCCATGTAGCTTTCTGACATGCACCTAGCCCTTAAAATATGTGGGACCAGGCTTACTGATGTTGAGAAACTGTCATTTTTAACTTGGAAAGTATCCATGAAATCCTGACTCCAGTGAAATCAGTCAGTGTGCTGCATCCTATAAAAGCCAATTATTAGGGAACTGAATTAACCAGAACTCTGAATTTAATTTTCAGGTACATCCATCTGGCATCCAGTTTGTAGACAGGCTGCCAAGGCTGAAGAAAAAAACAAGGTAAAAATACCTTATTTTTATCCAGTTTTTTTCCATTGTCTTATTATTCTCTATCCCTTTTTTAGGGGGGGGCTGTGGAGAAAGGATTTGAAATTTTTTCCCTACCATCATTTTAAATTTAAAATGACAGAAATCTAGTAGGTTAATGGAACACTTTATGTTCCGCGTTTTACTTAGTGATTAAAGCTATGACTTAAGGAGCATCCTGGTCTAAGAGTTATATGAATAAGCTGTCACAGAGGAAAAAAAGTTAATTTTTAACTTCTGCTTGATTATGACGTGATCAGTGCACGACCTCTTCTCCTTTTATGTGGCCCTGCTCTTGAAAGATCAGAGGACTTTCACTTTATTTGTTTTTTACTGAAGTCTCTCCTTAGACTTTCTTTTTTATTATTTGTTTTTAAAATTTTGGCAAGCCATCCCCACCTTAATTTAATCTCTGGCTTTAAGTACATCCTTAAATTGGATGATTTGTGCGTCTGTCTGCGTGCAAGGGGAGAGGAAGGAGTTCTGGCAACTTTAATGATTACAGGGTTAGTGGATGAATAAGCTGCCCCTAGGAAATGAAGAATTAATCTGTCGCCGGGGAATTGATCTCTCTGAAGTGGCGGGACTGAGATACAACTATCTCATTTAATGCAGAGGCCAAGCGTGAGGCTTTTCAGTTCTGCTCTTTTCTGATGCTCCAAGTGGTATCCTTGTTTGAAGAAGCTTTGGTTTGATTTATCAAGGGTTGTACTCAGGTCCCACGGGACAAGTCAGAACAGCAGGCCGCAGCTATAAAAAGAGTGTTTACAAATCTGGCGTGATAGCAAGTGCAACTTTGACTAAATTGCAGTGTTGAAAAAAAAACCTTTTTTTAGGCTTTACCCTGGAGGACGTTGGCTATATTTTTTGTACCCATGTGCTTGGGAAGTGATTGTTCTGATATGCGTTATGGCAAGCTCTGAATATCAAGTAAGCGGTGTTTCAGTATAAAAAAGAATAAGTGTATTTAAAATTGTCAAAATACTTTGGTTTAATAAGTGCTGTTGATTCAGTCTAATAATATTATGCAGCATTTCAGGCTTCCTGAGGATTTTACTCTGGCTGAGTAACTGAAATTGCAAGGCTAAAACCCCATGTATTTTACTGAAAATGTAGTAATTTTTTTTTTCCTCCTTCAAAGAAGGACGGTGGAAACTGTTGTGCTGCGTTCATACTGACTGCCTTTTCCCCACAAAGGCACAGAAAGCGTCTGTGGAAAATGTTGTTTAAAGGCTGACTCATTTATGACAAATCTCTCCCGAGCCACTGGGAGCCTGCCCCTTCCAAGCAGAGAGGAAGACAGCTGTATCTGAAAGTCAGGGGCAGCTTTGCCTGAGTAACAAAACCAGAATGGAGCTCAAAGCATTTTTCCAAGTCTAGCTCTTTTTTAATTTTCTTTGGGGTTTTCCTCTCTTCTTTTTTTTGGTCTTTACTCTCATTAGTGAAAGAAATGAGAAGGATGCTGCTTTAAAGAGGGTAGTAGCAGACTTTTCAATGTATCTAGTAAAATTGAAAATCGGATGTACTGACTGAGCAATTTGCTGGTCAATCTTTTGCAGAGTATTGTTTCCAAAAGTTTTATATCTCTCTATATAGATAAATGCACAGTGTGTGATTGAAATAGATGTTAAAGGCAGAAGGAATAAGTGGCAGCACAGTCCAAAACTTTGGAGCTGGAGTGGAAGGGGAAAAAGTTGTGATAAGACAGTGACTGTAGGGGGAAAAAAAAGCTAAAGAAAATTGGGCTATTCCCTTATATTGGATACTTGTCCCACAGAAGTCCACAGGACTATTTGTATTAATGAAGGTTGGTGAAAGGATTGTTGTGATCACTGAGTTTGATCCTTCTGCTAACACAGTACAGTACTGTGATGAAGAATAATTATTTTTTTCTCTGACTTTCAGAATTTTTACTTTCAGCCATTCTTCCTTGCTGTTTCTAAATTAGCGTTTTCCATTCCCTGTGAAAACATTTAACAAGTACAATTAACATAATAACTGTCTCTTTAAATACTAAAATATAAAGCTACCATTCAGTCTCTGTTTGGTAAAGGATTCCCATGTTAAACATTCATTTTAAAGTTCTTCATCAATAGGTGATGAAATATGGGTCTTTTTTCAGATTATGTTAATGCCCTCATACAGACACCTCTGAGATGAGCTATATTCACATATTGCTTCTAATAGCTAGCAAGTATTTCAAGACTGAAGTAGTAGGCAAGATGCTACCTTGAGCTGACAGCTTGGTAATGCTAAAATCCTTTTAAGGATTTGAACAATTGTAGCCTCCCAGTGAGAAGTGCCTGCCTTTAGTGAGACAGTAAATGACTTCTGTGACTGTGAACGCATAGCAAAATATGTGCTTGTTTGCAGCCAAGGACAGATTTTTCCATAGATGGAAAAGAATATTTTGTGATGAGCTAGCATATCTGAATAAAAGAGAGTATAAAAAAAGTGATTTCAAAGTAAAATTTGTTTAAACTTCAATTACAAATGTCAGGTCTGTTCACATGTGGTTAATACCATTGTGTCTTGCAGCCCTTTTTTGCTATTTAAAAGTAATTATATTTTTCACCATAAAGGAACCTACCAAAAGAAAGCAATAAAATTCTGTCACTCTGAATGCCAGAATGATTGAAAACAGAGCAAAAACAGCTGAGCATTAAAATTAATCAAGTACTCTTACAATGAGAGAGGGAAAAGCTAACCTCCTTGGTATCTATATGATTTATTGAGGATGTTCTGCATGCTGTTTGCTAAGAGTGAGTGACACAGTGCCATGAGACATCCCAGAAGCAGAATAGATAGGTTTGACATCATAACCACAGAGTAAACATGTTGCCACCATACCATCCTGTGACCCCAGATTCAGAGCTGCTGTAACCTAAACTGTCACTACTAATCCCCAAGGCTGTGCTGTTAGCACAGCCCGTTTCACTCTGCAGGGAGGGGAAAAGAAAGTAATGCATAAAATCTTTTTTCCATTTACAAAATGTGAATTTTATTGACTACAGTCTTTGATATGTATTTATGTTTTGAGCTTGCTGTAATTTGCCAGTTTTGAGTGGTAAACATTACATTAAATGAAACGTCTTGTATAATATTTTTGATGCAACAGATACATTTTATTTTTTTTCTCTTTTCTTTCTCTTTTCCTCTTTTTTCTCATTTCTTTTTCTGTTCTTTCGCATTTTTTTTTTCTGTTTCTCTTCTCCTGCTGTAGGAAACTAGGACTTCCTCTGAGAGTATTATTTCTGTACCTGCTTCAAGTACGTCGGGTTCCCCAAGCCGTGTGATCTATGTAAGTATTCCACTGTGAAATTCATTCTCTGAGATGGGGAAAAAATTCATGCTTCTTCCTACAGTTCAGCATGTTATATGGAAATTTAGCATCTCCAAACCATTGTAGTTGATGGTTCCTCTAAAATGAAATCTTGCATTTTAAATGTTTGAATACTGCTTTGAACATAATAAGACATTGGCAGTTTCTCCTGATTTTTTGTAGTCTAGCACTTACCACTTACCACTATAGCTGGTTTACACCAAAGCATACGGAATACTACAATGTTTTCTAAAAAGAAAAGTTTAAGTAAACAGTGCAGCCCACAGGTAGATTACAGGCTTAGATTTGAACGCTCCTTGTCTAAATCTAGCCCCTGAGTCTGCATTTGGTTGCTTATGAAAACACTCATGTCTGTAATTACAGGATTCAGGCCTTGACAAATTTCAGCCCCTAACTTCAGAGGACCCTTGTTTCTGGTCTAAGAAATGCTAGCTCTGGGAAGGTCAGAGAGAGACTTTTAAATAACTGAACAAATATGATAAAAACTGTTGTTGAATATATTTTCAATACCAGGTATATCTCACTTAGAGTACTTGCTGTAGATAATGCTCATGGGTAAATTCTTAAGGTCATAACCTGAATAGGTAAAAAATATCCACAGATATGACATGCTCCATGCAAATGTCTCTTTGAGTGCTTCAGTATTGCCATGACTATTCTCTTTGTCCTATCCGGTATCCCTCAGGAAGGCAAGTCGTTCTCGTCAAACAGTACCATACGCAGAGAAAACTGCTGGAGGGGTTGTTATACTAAGATTAAGGGCTTTTATTTACTACACTGAGACAAGCAGAACAGTGCCTTGGAGTCAAATTTGTCTTTTTTCTCTTCAGATAAAATTTCTTTTAAACTCAATATACTCTTTGTCTGAGTAAGCCTGAGCTAGAACTGTGGGAACTGCCCCTTAAATAAATGCTCGTCAGTATTTCTAGGTACTCCTTCCAGTAAAAGTCCATGCTGGTGGGTGGCAGGGGCATATGCCCAGTAAAAAAAGGTCATTGCCACAACTACTATGAAAACAAGTCATTGTGCTAACAGACTGTTATCATGTAAGCATTTTCTTTGGCCAGATGGTCTCTATTTCTCCAGCCACGTGCCATTTTAATGTTTTTATAAGCATGAGCATTCTTCTAAGATTTATGTGGCATTTATCTAATCGTTCTGTTTTTCTTGACGTTTGTGATTACTTCTTTAAATATGCTTCACAGGCTGCTTACAGTCAAGGACAAAACTCCATTTTCTTTTTCTGTTTTTTCAAAGGATATCATTAAATCAGCACACAATTCTAATGTTTGTTATTGTAATATACTTCTTTAGAGGCAGCTGGGACTGTGAAAGAATAAAGTTCTCTAGCAAATATGAGTCAATTAGGAAAAAAGATTCCCCAGAGGCGTGTGAGTTCTTGCTATATCTGTCTCTTCTATGACTGCTTAATTGTCAGTAAGCTGTGAGATTGATTAAATCCCATTTTAACTTTCAGGAAGGGGAAAGGAAAGAGAATTAAAAACATGTTATTAGACTTTTGTATTATGAACATGATTCTTCGGCTATCTTTTTCATCTGTCTTTGATTATAGGAGTGTTAGACATATAGACGTGTTCCAGATTCAGCTCAGGTGCACTTTCATGATTGGTGTAGCTGAATCTAAATTCATGCTGTCACTGAAAGAAAGGTCCTGCCCACATGTGGTCCTGTCCCTCCCAGCCATGTGTTCTTGCCTTCTCTTAGGTGCTAGGGCTAGTGGGTACACAGGAGTATGATCAGTCAGATTTGAGACCAGATTCAGCTAGAAAATAACCCAGGAGAAAACCTCCAATGAACCAGAGAGGCAAAAAAAGATCCAGCTGTCCAACTGGCTTTAATGTCAATGTAATACTAGAGGTGGGAACAGCGGAGAGGGAAGGTGCACACAGGACAGCCATTTCAGCAGTAGCATGGATTTGGATTATTAAACCAGCAGTGAAACTGTACCTTAACAGCTGGGGAGCTCTTTAAAGTGTCATATTGGACAAAACAATATAGAGAAAACAACTAAAGTGCAGGAACCATGAATTCGTGGTACTCGTACTTTCAAAGGTGTCAAATCAGAGCAGGACAAATGTTGGGAACAACGTGGTGGTCTCACAGGCGGCATGTTTCTGGGTTGTGCTTTAGTGCTCAGCTAGGGAAAGCTGAAGAAAGCATGTTTTGACTCAGCCTGTATGTGGTTCACACAGTCCGTTTACTAAAGCCATACCTCTCTCTTTCTCCTTCTGCTGATATCAGACTTTGGTGTCTTCTTGCACTGGAAGGGGGCTCAAGCCAATGCCCTTTGAAGTTAATGGGCATCTTTTCATTAGCTGCAGTTCTGGCTGGATTGTATCCAGCCTGGAATTCACTGCAGTGCAGACACCCCCTCAGAGGCCCTAAATACCACTTAAAAAACAGTTAATTCCTACATTATGCTATTAAATGGGGCTTAAATAAAAGTCTTTCTTTATACTTAGCCAAATTTTACCAAGAGAGAATTAGGAGCTCTCTACAGAGATGTATCTAACTGGAAAGTTTAGTTTAGGTCACATAGCTGTGTTGTATATCCTCATACTAGGCATAGAAATCACAATATACTGTTGTACAGGATCATATTTGCAATTATACAATTGTAACATCACATATTCCAAATGAAACAGATATTCTAAACTTAGAGCATGATTTTAACAGAACCCAAACACTGGATTATTGACAAAATGATTTTAAGCCTCTTTGCTGTAATTGGAGTCTTCTCCAGAGTATTTAAATACCACTCATCTATTTGAAAGTAGGTAAAACAAATAAAATGAAAAATAATGTAGGCTGAATGGAGTGTTTAGAAATGAAGGTGTTTTTTTCATCCAATTTTGCCTATGTTTGGATGTTTAAACTGAAAGGAATTATATAAATCGATAACTTTTGCCACTAGCAGTTCTGAAGTCTGTGGTTGAAGAATTCCATGTAGCTGGAGAGACAGGGGCTAAAATGACTAATTCACACTTGCATATAGAAGTTCAA
This sequence comes from Apteryx rowi, assembly GCF_003343035.1. Lineage (NCBI taxonomy): Eukaryota > Metazoa > Chordata > Aves > Apterygiformes > Apterygidae > Apteryx > Apteryx rowi. The sequence goes on from NW_020451282.1 coordinate 578,159, forward strand.
CCCTGAGCTTCTTTAGGTTCACTAACATAATTTCCACAATCTTAGTTACCTTAAAAAATGATCACAGCCTCCTTGGCGAAGGCTACAACACTGTCCAAAGTCCCAACAGACAGACTCTCCTGATCTTTGAATGGCCTGTCCCTGTGTCAGAGGCGGCAACTGGCTGCTCAAAAGGCATTTGTGGCTGCCTGCCACAGCGCCTATGCTGGGAAGGAGCTATTTCCACTAGGGAGCTATTTCATTGCTCTTTAGCTAAAGTAGCTGCAAGGAAGGTGAGATTTTTAGATCGCTGTGTCATCTTAAAGAATCAGATATTTGATTAAAACACATTTTTTCATTAGTTTTTTAGGTGAGAATGTGTGATGGTTATGGCGGCTTTGTTCCCACTTCAGTGATTAGGAGGAATCTTCCTCCTTCCCATGTTGCTAATTGGCATTACTTTTACACAAATTCATACACTGTTTTAGAAAAAGGGATAAATGAAAAGTTCTGCTGTGTATTTCACTAGGTCAGAACACTTCCCTGGAAAGTCTGTTGAGCTTTACTTATCTCATATTATGAAAAAATATAAGCACTGCACAAATATTGCTTTACTCCTGGATACTTTCTTTTTGCACGTGGAGAACATTACAGTTTTACAGCAGAAAATACTGACACTCTCAGAGAATGGTGAGATTCACTACTCTCTATTCACTGTTTTGCTGCCAAGAAAGAACTTAGTATTCTGCAAAGCTTGAACTGGGAATAAGACAATTCTGCTGCCTGTTTCTCCCTGTCAACTCGGCATGATATCTACAAGGCCAGTAATGCTGGATACATTTTTAGTGCACATTATCATTATCCTAACTGTGAAAACGTGTGGTTTGAGAGTTGGTCTTTCGGAATAAGGGCAGCAAGAAGAACAGGGAGGGAAACAACTGTGCGGGAGAGCACTCTTCCCTCTGTTGGCTGTGTGACTCTCATGAAAGGATCTGTGATCTTCTGAACTAATGCACCACGGTACAAATCCATCATCTGCTGGTTTTATGACCAGCAATTAAGGGCTACTTAGAAATAGTCAGAAAAGGAGGTGAAGCCATGGGATTCAGCTGAATGGAAAGAATTAAAGACCTGCATGATGTTTTTCAGCATCTAGACGGTATACGCTGGAAATACATTTTTGATTATTCGCTACAGCCTGTGGTAGGGGAACCCTGCACACCAAAACCGCTTTAAAATGAAGGGCATTTAGCCTGAAAAAGACTGCAGTATTTTTCCCATGTGTCTCTTTGTACAGCTAGCAGTAAGTAGGATATAACCAAAGGAACTACAATAATACTACACTATTTGTATTAGCTAAATGTGAGTGACAAAATAGAAAACACCAGTATATAAAAAGAAAACAACAGTAATATTTTGAATTGTGTTGTAAACATAAGATATTTAAATTCTCACAAATAGAAGAGGTGGTTTATTAATATGATGATTGACTTTTCTACCAGCATATAACTGTCCTTTTCTGATTGCATCCTGATCATATTCTTTCTTATCCTCACTGCTTTCTTTCCTCCTTTTCTTAGGCAAAGCTTGGAGATGAAATTCTTGACTACAGGGATTTGGCTGCTCTTCCTAAAAATAAAGCCATCTATAACATTGACCGCCCAGATATGATCTCCTATTCTCCATATATCAGTTATTCTTCAGATGACAGGCATAGTTATGGGGAGGTACTGAAACATGGGTATTTTTTTTGCTGTGAATTTGAAATTTTATGATTATTAAACATGCTGCTGAACACTCTTAAATGTGCATAATTTCAAAAAAATTCTTTCACAAATTCACTTAATTGAGTCATGACATCCATTCATTCACAAGGCATTTTAGCCTTTCAACAAACAAGTGTGGTGTACCTTTCGCTTTTAGTTCATGGAAATTGATGCATTGCTTTCTGTGATCGTTTTTTAAACAGATGACATGTAATGAGAATACGTTTTTCTATGAGAGGAGTTGTACATGCATGTGGTAAAAAACAGGAACCATTGCTAATTATAATGCAAAAATCAGAAACCAAGCCAAATGTCTTTCATGCTTTTTTTAAGTGTACTATGTTATTTTGGTAAAACAACAAGGGTATCACTTCTCTATGCACAAATTTCTTTCAACTGTCCCTTTTTGAAGTTCATTCTCATGTCATGCCTGCATTTCACCCTTTTCATGTGCAGAGCTGATGTTATGCAGTTTGTGCTAATGAAATCTAGTTTAACATAATCTTATTTAATACTAATTCTGTTTTATGTGAAACATGCTTGAATATAACACCTGTTGTGCAAGTTAGCCTTTCTTCCCTAAGCTTTTGTTTCAGTTTCTGATTTCTTTTATAATTCTAGACACTTTTTCAGATTAAAATCTGTCAGATATTTTAGATGTATTAGTAAGATATACACTGTCTAGAATGGAAGTCTGCTTTGTTCTCTATAGATGTAAATAGGGGGTAGAAATAACTATTTTAAATAACAGCCATAGGATTTATAATAGCCCCAGTCCTGCAACGACTCATGCATTTTACCCGTAATCAATTCCACTACAATCTGCAGAGCTACTCTCACGTGAAGGGCCGCACATAGGTCAGGTCTTGCCGATTCGCTTCCAAATCCTCTCTGTACAGCGCTGAACCAAAGTAGCTCCGTTACAATGAATAGTAAAAGAATTAAGATTGTATCTGGTAAAGGATTTAAATGGTATTTAGGTTTCTGAATTCACAAAACTGAAAGCCTCCACTTAGCGGCTGCCTAGCCTTGAACCTATGTAGTATTAGCGCTTGCTTTTTACGTCGAAATTCCTGGGTGCGGGTAATATTTGTGCCCCCGCTTGCCTGTCCATTTGCATCTCAACTTGACGGAGATGCAGGTACTGGGCAGCCTTCTGCCGAAATCCTGGGAAGGCTGAGTGGTCATGCGTGCTCAAGGGCACAGCTACGCCACCACTCTTAACCGGCAGAAGCCTGCGCTGTCACTGACGGGAGCGTTCCCTTGCCTGTGCCGGCGTGGGTGTCCGTGGGGCCGCGCAGGCCCCCGGGCTGCAGTTTCGCCAGGGCCCCGCGCATGATCCGGCTCCGCACACTCACTCGAAGGCTGGCGCGGACACCGGGGCGGCAGCAAGCCCCAGCACCCAGCGGTGCGCTGAAACCGCCCGGCGCCGTGGTGGCCCGCGCTTCTGCTGGGGTGCCGTGACCATGCGCTTGGGAAGCCTCAGCACCGCAATTTCAGGAACGGGATACAAGGTAGCTGCAGCTCAGCTTTAAAAACACCAACCAACCAACCAAAATAAACCACAGTGAAGAGCGTACTGCTGCTGTCCCCTGCTTTTACTCCGTAGCCCAGTGGTTAGCCTGCTGCAGGAGTTTATTGGGACAACTGGGGTCATTACCCTTTTCAGAAGATGTGTTCCTTAACAGAATATAAAAAAGACCACATCATAAAGCAGACCTTTTTCCCGTGGGGCTGCCAGAGATACCTTTGCTCACTTCAGAGCAGCAGCCCGGAGCTCTGCCCGAAGGCAGCTATTTGCTTGGTTTCTTCCAAGTGAGGCCCAGAAATGTATGTCCACTGCAGCCGCCGTTGTTAGCATGTAGATATATTTGAGCAAGCTTTCAGCTAGATACCTTAGTTAACAGTAATGATTAAGATACCAGCTTGACTACCCAGTTTTCTGCCTTCACGCTTGAGTACATTTTAAAGCCTGCACCCAGGTTTGTACTGCATCTGCTCTTCCCCCAGATTAGTGCCGCTAGTTCAAAGCTGGCTCAGGTAGGTCTGCCAACGCGGGCATTCATGTCGGCAACACCTCAGTGATATCTTAAAAAAAAATAAAGTGGGAGTCAGTCATCTGTTTCTAGGTGCTTAAACCAAGAAGAGCGTCTGGGCTGTGACACTCAATCCAACGTGCATTTTCATGGAGCTCCAAATATTTATATCCTTGATATTGGCAGGGTTAACGACGTAGCCTCTCTTCCAAATTTCAGCATCCCAGCTACACCTGCAATTCCAGTGGTTTCAGTGATACTACTGTAGATTTATGCTCAAATAACAAGACTTACCATTTAATTTTGAAAGGAAAATGAGTGCACAGCAAATTGTCAAATTACATAATATTTAATTAAAAATTAAATAGTACAGATGTTTTTGTTTTCCTTAAGACAGATCCAGCCCCAAGCAACAAAATTCTAATCCAGTTTTTAGAGAAACTTCAAGGCAGATTCAACTAGGGCTTGTGTCTTTAAGGCAGTTGTTTTAAATGTGAGTTTTCCTAGTAGCAGCGCTCTCTCTGGTACAGGACTTGCCAGACCTGACCACAGGGTTTCATAGCAATAAAATCAGCAAAAGCTGTATATGAAGGGGCTTACAACTTGCTCTTCATCATCTTGTTTAAAAAGCAAAGAAAAAGGAAAATACTCCTAGCTTAATTGACAGGTATTATTCTTAATGGTATCGGGTTATACATGGATATTGATATTTTAAGAGCAGTTGTTCTCACAAGTAACATCATGCATGAATTTTAACCACTAATTTGTGACTTTGTGTGTTGCTGTTTGCAGTCACCTCAGTTGCTCTCTCCAACACCTACTGAGGTAATCCCCAGTGCCTGTCTTCTCCTATTCTGACCCATTTCGTGATGCATTAAACCCGGTCATAGTGATAAGCAACAGAGCCTGAAACGTGCAGCTTGCCTCTTGCCTCTACAGTGCATGGGGTTTTGCCGTTTCTGTTTTAAATTGTGTTACTTGTGCTGAATACATGCTCTGCTTCTGGATTGTCATCTGTATGCATCTGTCGCCACTGCCATCCATGTTTCCGCTTCCTGAGAGAAAGGTTGTATTGTGATCACTTCTTCAAGCTCTACTAAATAGACTACATTGGGAACATACTTTGTTTTTACATTTAAAGCTATCAGCATGAGTTGACTTTGATGCTTGGCATAGCTTTCTCTTCCTTTTTATAATTTTTTTTTAATTTCACAAATAGTTAAACTATTTGTACTGTTTGTACACACATACTGTTAAATCATTTGCACCTATCTAAATTTTTATGTTTGTGTATTTTGATGGACATAAATGGTCAAAAACAGTCAATTCTGTTTCAAACAGTATCACTTCAGAGGCAGTGAAAGAATTTCACATACCTTCCCAAATATGAACTCAATTGAATATTAGAGGCCTGGCTCGTTACCCCAATTTTATTTTAGCAGAAATGTATTAAAAAAAAGTGGTAATAGTGGAGAGTTAGGTCTAACAACAAGTTGGGAGTTTCCATTAAGGATTACAATTCACCAATTGGCACTGTTAGCATTGAGTGAAAAAAGAGAAGTTAACCAATAGAATTGTGATTTATTTGATAGTTTAAAACTAAAAGCATGCTGTATTTAATACTGGATTTCATGAACTTGGCTGACTGTTCCTTACAGAGACAAAAAGTATGGTCTGAAATTATCAGTGTGAAATCTTGGTGTTTCAGAAGTGTAATTTCCTTTGAATTAGCTATCTATTAGCTAACTGTCATAGTATTAAATTCCAGAAGTGACACTGGTATGGAGCTTGATGCAGCTGTGATTCACATCATATGAATTCTCCCAGGTTATCCAGCTTTTCCATGTTTGCTGCCTTTCTGTAAAGAGTCTATGATCAGGTGCTCAAGCATCTGCCAATTTGTGTCAACAGTTTTGTTGCATGGATTTTATTAGAAGAAAATTTCACTGTATCATGCAGGTGGACACTTTATAAATCATTCTTATGAGCTGACAGTCTTATGGTGTTTAAATAACATTACAAGACTTTCCAGAGACATTGCTATACTGCCTGTAACTCTTTTTACAGGGGCTAGAATAGCTACTAAATAATGTGACTACTTAAGGATGGAAATATCTCAGACAGGGCTTGGAGGAGTTGGTTGCAGAATGCCTACAGAATGCTACATGCTTCGGAAGACATCAGTTGTTCTCCCTTTTTTGGACAATTTCTGACTTCTGAAATGGATATTTAAACAATAATGTCACTTAACCACTATACAAAACTGTTTTTCCATTTTTTTTAACATAGTTAAGTGAGTCTGGGGTGAGATGAAGGGGATAGAGCACATGTGAGCCAGAGGAAAGGAGCTGATGACTGGGTTGGGAGAACATTGTACATCTCTGTAGGTTCAAGGATAATCCCAGTGCAGCCTAGAGGGAAACTGCAGGCAGGAAGAATCTGAAGATGAATGGATGGATGTAATTAAGTTGCCCTGATTGGAATCTGGAAGGTGATGATGTAGCCAAGTAGGATCTCCCATGTGTATAAATGATGAACGGTCCAGTGGGAGTCACACAGACGCCTAAAGATGTCCCAGGAGTCATGACAAGCTCCTAACACCTGCTCTGGGATAGCATGTTCCTCACTCACTCCTACCGGAAGAGTGGGGGGAGCATTTTTTGGAGTCTGACTTTCTGTTAGAGAGCGTCTGTAGGCTGCACTGGTTTGTTCTAATTTGGACTTCACTCGAGCCATTTCTGAATTGTATAAAAAGAAACAAGATAATTGAGTTTGGTTTTGAACCTAGTTTCCATAAAGTCATTTCCACATCTAATTCATTCATTAATGGTTTTCCTGTTAAAAAGACACTACATGCTAATTACGTTTATAATTTAACTAGCAACAGAGAATGAAGGGTTTTTAATGGGTGTACATAGTTTTAAGTAGTTGAAGTCAATTTTTTGTGGAAGTAGGTTACATGACTTGCATTGCACAATGCTGCAGTATTAATTTTAATGCTGTATATCAGTGTTTATATCAGTTACTTCACTAATAATAACCATGTTTTACTTGTAGTATGGTATGCTAAGCAATTTATACAGCAGGCACAGTAGATTCTGTGATGTAATCAAGCCAGTGAGTGCTGATTTTGTGTCTTCTGTAATCATTGTACTGTATTATGTAGCCATTCACACAAATACAAAGTGACCATAGCATAATCATGCTACCTGGTCTCATCTTCCACCCACTTTTGTTAAAACATTATAGAAGGTGGAAGAGAGTGGGGAATTGCATGGCGCTGAAACAACATTTTTACAATGACCTGTTCTTTTTAAATAATATTGTCATTTTGAATTCATTTATGTGTTGACTTTCCAGTTAACATGACCATTTTCTGATGTTTGGCAGTTCCAGAACACCTGGAATCATACTACAGTGGAGGTGGTTATGGCTGAAAGTGCCCTCATTTCGTTGGGATTGCATGGAGTGTTACAACAGAATTGAGTTCTCTCTACAAGGCACCGAAACAGGCATATTCTGCCTGTTTTGAAAGTGATTTCTCTTTCATAATGACTTATATTTTTCTCCCTTGCTCTCAGGGTGACCAAGATGATAGATCTTTCAAACAGTATAGGACATCGAGTCCTAGTTCTGCTGGCTCTCTGGGTTATGGTCGCTACACTCCAACATCCCATTCTCCTCAGCATTACAGCAGACCAGGTAATTGAGAAGCAGCTTTATTTATTCTCTATATTTTCCTCCTATTTGTTCTTATGTTGTAAGTAGAGAAGACACTGACAGACAGTGTTTAAGTGGAGTAGCGGTTCCTTACAGCATTATGCTTAATGTAACATGGGAAAGGAGGAGACAAGTCACTTCAGGTGTGACCATCTAGGAAAAAAAAAAAACAGGCATCTAGAAAACTTAATTTGATGTGTCTGAAAACAAAAAATGTAATAGACTAAAAAGGACTTGATCCTGGTCCCATCCTTCCTGAAACTACACAGTCAAACCACAGCTCTTACATCATGCAGCATGGTAGCAGTGAGTGCACACAAAGCCACGAGGGTGCTTGGGTGACTTCATATTCCTTGTTGTACTGCAGGATTATAGTCCATGGTGGCTTTCTGCACCATAGCGTAAGAGCTGGAGGAATGGCTAGTGAATCTACTCACTGGCTGGTTTTTGAAGGCCAGAGTCCTTTAGATGAGAACCTTACTGCAATGTTTATTACAGCTTTGGGCTGTAGTAGCAGCCGTGTTGGTGTTCCAGTTGCACAGAGAGAAGAAATCATCCCCTTTTGAACTTGGCATGGGTGCCCCATACAAAGGCCAGTTCATATTTGGACTTTTTGGTCCTTAGAAATAACCAACTAAATTGCTCAAAATTCATTCCAGTTTTTCTCCACTCCATCATCTGGGCGAAAACAAAGAAAATTTCTGTTATTTTCTCAGTGTCTTCTAATTTCATTAGGGGTACATTAGAATTATAAATGAGTTTGGAAAATTGGGAGTTCTTCATCTTTCCAAATTATGTGGGTAACAGAAACAGTTTTTACAGGAAATGAATATTTGTACTATATAAAGTCTTTGATGAGCTGGAAATGAGATTGAGTATCAAAGATCTGTTGAAGAGAGGGAAGATTAGTCTCTGCTGAAGATCTGGCAGTTGTGTCATGCTGAAGCTTAGCTGCACCCTATTAAAGCAAGGAGAAAATAGGAAATAAATTCCAGATTAATTCTAATGCTTTACAACTTTAATGAAAATTTAGAGGATAGTCATTGTAATTGACATTTTTATAATGTTAGTCCTCCAAAATATGTGTTATCAGGAGGTTATTACAAGCAAGAAAACAAATAAAAATGACTTTTGAGAAAGTTTTTCGAAGTACTTAATCACACGTCTAACTTTCAGAGCTCAAATAACTTCAGGACGTTCCTTCAAATGCTTAAAGTTAGCCATGCACTTGAGTGCCCTGGTGCACTGTGAACTAAATCCCTCCAGTACGCACCGATGCCAGTGAGAACTGGACCCACTTGTAGCACAGTTCTCATCAAAGAACAGGCTCTGCCCATTTCATTTCGTTAGATCCATTATGAGCATATATCATTCACTCCTGCAGCTTTTGAATATGCAGATTTTCCCCTGAGTGCAGCTATGCTCTTTGTGGTGCCTTTTCTGGAATATTTTCTGATGCATTACATTATCAACATTTTATAGGATTCTCTCTGACTGTGTCTGTCCCTTGGCCAACCACATAATATGGCCACTGTGATGATTTTAGGAATAACTGGAGAAAGATAAAATCTTAAATATAAACTGTATGCTTTCCAAGCATCAGAAGGAAAATGTTCCTGAAAAAGAGAATGGCATTGTAATTTGTGGCTTTCAGTAAGTGAACTAAATAGTCTATTTTCACTTACTCTCTGTTGCCCCCAGCTGGTACTCAGACTCTTGGTACCAGTAGCTGCATCTCCCTGCCCCAACACCCAAGCCTTACATCTACATTCAGACATCATTACATCCCTTTCTTCAAAGGTAAGGTTCAGGAATGCAAAACCGTGCTGTGATAACTGTAGATTTATTCAGATGTGTTTCACTTTTATGTTTGTGCAAGCATGGCTTCCACTTGGATAAGATTTGTCTTAATTTTGTGCAAGTGCTTTCTTGATGTACTGTGTAAGTTTTAAGAACTGAGTGGGTACGGGTTGTCTTATTTTTGCTTTTTTTCAGTGAGCGTTAAGTGTTTCTCAAAGGGGTGGAGGGAAGGAATTATATTTTCTAATGAAAATGAGGAATGGAAATAATTTAAAATTCTGTTCATGCTAGTATAAAGTGTTTACCTTTTCCCTATTTTGGTGAAGCTAAATAAATGTATAACATTGGCTCCAACATTGGATAATCAATTATCTAACCTTCGAACCTCCATTTAGAGATTATTTTTATTATTTGTAGTAATAACAGAAATTATGCCAGGTAAGCCAGTTAAATGTAGCAGCAATGATTAGCAAAGTATCTGTGCTATATATTAAAAAACACATAACTGTATTGAGTCTTATCGCCATTAAAATGTTTTGCAGTGGATTTTAACTGTTAGTGACCTGCATTTTGCAGATAGGAGACTGTAATGGGGAAATACCATGAACCTTTTAGGCAAAATCTGTTTTTGTTTGGCCAGTTAATCAAATACCAGAAAGCGAAGACATTCAACCACCACGTTGTCCTGCCCTGAGCCTGTCCTCTCTAGTAATAGTCAGAGTGGGGAGGAGACGTGAACGGCAAACATTTCCAATGACCGTTCCCTGTCTCTCATGTCCTGTTTGAATTAGTAAAGCAAAACTGTTCTTCTTGCCATCATAACCCCTACCGGAAAGGAAGTGACCCTCTGCAGGAACCAGACTTACGAGCAGGTCTGACATACAAACTCAAATGAGTAGCAGATGCTCGTTGCCTTTGGAAAAACAACTAACACATCTTGATTAGGCCCTAATCTATCCAGAAACAATTCTGTTCAAAGTCAGCTGAATTTCACTGGTATACACAGAACAGAATCAGGCGTAAGTCTTCCAAATGTGACCCCCAAGAGAAAAATTTGGAGGAAAAGCTGATGAGATTAGACCCACTGTTGCCCTTTTAGACCTTACCTGCAAAGACCCTTCTCACACCCACAAACGCTTGTGCGCGCACACGTTTTGGGGAAGGCTGACACACATCCTGGTATTCCCCGAGGCACTGCTTGAACAGGTTTTGTATGTGTGCTCTAAATAATGCTATCCAAGCTGATGTCCTGAGTAAGGGAACCCCGTGTGTGCTGCGCTGCATGATTTCCCTGTATGAGACGCTCTTACCCCAAAGCCCGTCTGCAGTTGCCTAGCAGCACTCGTGCTAAAATCAGTTTCTGTGCAATGCTACCTGCTGTTGCTCAGAGCAGCAGCAATTACTTATTGCTGTTGGCTGGAAGAACAGATCCTCAAGTGGCAGGTGCTACTGCCCAAACAGCTATTAGCAGAGTGATCAAAATTACAGTATTTTGCGTTTCTGCAGCACTTTTCATCAATGAGCTAAAAACATTTTGCAAGCAGTAACTTACAGTGCCTCACGGCACTCCTGTGAGCTGGGTGAGTATGTTTATCATTTTTCCATATAGGTAAGGCTGAGCCCTGCAGAGGTTATATAGTTTATCCATTGCTGTACCCTCAGCTAATGCCCCATCCAAAAGGAGTGAGGAGATTTGCCCCCATCCTCTTTCTGAACTCCGAATTCTTTGCTCTGAGTTGAAGGCGGTATTCTTTCCTTACCTTAATAAGCCTTTTGAGGGCATTGATGTGCTATTTTTTTGTCTTCCAAGTGGTTAGTGTGGGAAGAGTGGAATCATAAGAATAGTTGCTTTTTATCCAGACCAAGGTTAATGTTGCCACTTCTGTTTTTAAAAAGTGAAATCATGCTCTTTAAAAAAAAATCCCAAAATAATACACTGGTTAATAATACTACAACTAATTTTTGTAAAGCCAACTCTTAAGAAAGAAAATCTTTCTTTAAACTTCCAGGAGAGAGAAATTTCATTACTCTAATAAAATTAAAGCAGTCAGAATCTTCCTGTTGACTTCACTGAGTTTGCATCATACTGTTCCTGAGAATGACGTAGTTCATCATTTTTCTTACAAGAATATGGTTACTGAGTTTCTGCTCTTTCTTCTGTACACTTCAGTCCAGCTCTCATGAAGAGTAATAGGTTCAGCTATTCCCTACCGTGCAGTTGTGTCTTTTTAAAGAGTTTTGCCTTCAAAATGAAGAAATAACTGAATTCTGTAACAGCCTTGCATCAAGAAAGCATCACAGCCTGTGCCCTTCAGAATGACAGGGTGTGATTGATAGTCAGTGTTCAGGCTTGGTGTAATTGTTCTGGTTGAAGCGATGGAGTCAGTGAGCATAAAGTCAGCGCTGAGTCCTAGTGAAAAAACCCTACTTAAAACGTTGTGGAAAGTGCCTTGCCTTTCTAGCGTATGAGCAAAGCTTCCAGAGTCCATTTATTTGGTGTTGAAAGTTTGAAAAGAATAAGTTATCAGACTTCAGATATCTTTGTCTAGCTTCATGTAGCATGTGCATACGGAGATCCTAAATGATCCAGTTTGGGGAATAACCTCTGGCATCTCCCTTTTAGGGCCAGTGGTATCTATGTGTTGTTCAATCCCCAGTCAGGAAATTTGCACAACTCTTACAGTAACTTTCTAGCTATTTAATGAATTTGCCAAAATGTTATCAAATTTCCTGTCTTCCCAGATAAGATAAAAGCTGACAAGGAGGGAGGTATAAACAACACTATACTTTTCCCTGGCAATCCCTTGAGCAGTATGAAAAGGGAACACGTCTGGAGGTCTGGTCAGGTTGCTGCATGCACATGGGAGTAAAAGAGCAGCCGGTCCTGTCAAGAGCCAAGGGACACGAGAGGGTTTCTGTGGTTGATGCTTAAGTTCAAAGTAAACCTTTCCAGATTCTTTCCAAATTAAACAAAACAAAATCCCGGGAAGAGTTCATGATTCTGGTTTTCTGCCCTATGCTGAGTAGCAGATCGGATCACAGCCTGCAGCTGCCTGTGGCGGAAGACCAAACCAGAACTTTGAAAAGTTGCTCTCTCCAGTATTTTTATTTTCTCTGAGATCTTATTTGAAGCTCTTGCTCAGTGTCTGCCAGGCAAACCTTGAAAAAGACAAATTGGTGGAGAAGTCTCATTTTAGAGATTTTTATTATAGGGTGGATTAAATGACTGTCTGAACTTTCTACACATGGATTTTCTACATGGGCCTTCAGTTTCCTTTATTATTAAATAATTTGTATGAAAAATGTGAAATACAGCTACTCATTTGTGTTTGACCAAATAAGTGGCAGAATTTTAAATATAATCTAGCTGTGCATCAACTTGTAAGAGTGGGCTTCAAGAAGAACTTTTTTCCCTCATTCCATCCTTTATTCTTCCCTTTTGAGCAAGTTTTATGTGATGGCTCTGCTAACTGCTCCGCATAGGTGATCCTTGCGTAGAGCAGTTCGCAGATTTGCTGCCCTCTGTTATTTGTGTTTGCATCCTGTTTTCCTGCAAGTTTATTCCTTCTAATCAATGCATTCTCCTGATTCCCTGAATATGCTACTGACAACCCAGCTCTAAAGAATGACTTTTTGGGCATGTACAACACCTTCATCTCGGGGTGATAAAGTGATTATTCATGCAGGTCATATATGAATAAAGGGGTTTATTAATATGCTAATTTTTAAGTAAACGAAGAATAATTACACTTTGAAAATCAGTTGAAAACTTTATTTTTTTTTTAATTAGAACTTTCCAACAGAAACATCAATTTGAGATGAATGACATTGCAAGATTTTTAAAGTTATTGGAATTGTAAGGGACCTTACTTAAATAAGTAACTAGCACTGTTCCTTGCTGTCACACTTAGAGTGAAATTGAGCCTTCCTCTCATTTAATAAGGTTGGGGCCTAGCATCTGAGGAGCAAGCAGCAAAGAAAAAGGGGAATAATAAATACATAGTGAAAGCCTGCCACCAATGGTTTCCTTCCAAGAGCAAAACAGGAATCAACAACCGGAATAACTGTCTGGTTCCTTGTCCGAGGACAGCTTGACTGCAGATTGGTGGTGCTCCAGATTTCCAGTCATTCTCTAATTCTTTGTGGAAGAGTGGTGGTCTGATATCACGTGCCATTGTAATTTCAGTTTCTAAGCTACTTTGATTGTGGGTTTTTTTTCAGCTGGAAGCCATGGTTATTGAGTACACAATGAAAATGGCTGAATAGTTTGGGAGTTTTAATTTCGCACCAACCATGGAAATAACAGACACAACATTTAAAACAGATTAGTTAATCCTCGTGAGATAAATAGCACATCCTTGTGGTCCCGTAGGGGCTGCTTCTGTCCCCGCTGTCACTCGGCGGCAACACCCAGTTGATGCAGTGGTGCAGGGCCCTGTTTGCAGTGACAGACCCATGGCCAGACTGGTTGTCAACAGCGGCGTCGCAGGTTTTTAGCAGATACTCCTGCCACCTGCCACAGGCATGGCCTCGATTGCTATGGTAATCCAGTAGTTTTATGGTGATAAAACTTCCCTTCACTCAAATCAGCATTCAGTGATAGATCCAATGCTCTGAGCAGTTCTACTTTCTTTCCCCAAAAGAACTTGCTGTAATTTCATCATTAATATCCATTAAGTTTGTGCTCCATCCACACTAAAACAGTAACAGCAAATAACCAACCGTTTTGTGTTAAAATAAATGTCATGTTTGGCTTCCAGTTGCTTAACAGTGCTGTAAATTAATTGGATTTTACAAGTCCCAAAAAAGTAGAGCTTTACTTTTTTGTTTGCCAAGCAGCACTATAATGCCATAGAGTTTGCTTTGGAGAAATAAATGGAGAGGAAATAAATAGTACCCAATGAGTATTTGACAAAATAAGAGGAAAAATTAATATAGCTCAATACTATGTATACCTTAATATTTTGCCAAGTGGCTATGGCATTATAGATCCATGACTTGATAATCCAACCCTGTTTGCATAAATATAAAATACTGTGGCATGTTACCTGTGGGGAAAGTTTAATTAAAGGAATACCAGATTTCAGCATCTGTTTTTGTCATTGATATATGCAGGAATATTTGACTTAACCATAACATTAGTCTAGTCTTGCTTTTAGGCAATTTAAACACTACCGAATGATTTCATTAATGGTTTTAAGGGCAGGCTATAATGCTATAAGCCATATCATTAAACTTCTCAAAAACTCTACTGATAGATTATTCACTTAAGGCTGTGCAAAACATATTATAGGATTATGGATGTTTTTATCCTTTATTTTCTGCATTAAAGTATTTTAAAAAGAGAAGTGGGGATGCAAGACTGCAGCGGGGATGCAAGACTGCAGTTTAATCTGATATTATCTATTAAGCATTTATTATTAATGAGATAGTTGAAAACTAAAATTCATCATTCTGTTCGGAGATTGAGCCAATACACTGTGCTCAAAAATAATGGGTTTTACACAACCCATTTATTTTGAAAAGTTGGATTAACAAGTCATTCTGAACAAGCTTTTATGCTTGAAATACTCTACTTTGCTTTCCATTTTTTTCTTTTATCTGCTTTCTTTGCTCTTCCCCTTGGAGGCAGTGAAAGTGGTCGGAGCACTCCAAGTTTATCCATGTACTCAGACAGCAAATCTTCACCTTCTGTCTATCAGCAGGCTCCTAGGCATTTCCATATTCCAGGTAGGCATTCACTGCTTCGCTTTTGATCTTCAATTGCTGTCACCTATTTATTCTCTTCTAATTGTATTTTTGTTTTTGCATTGATTTGTGAACTTAGAACTGCAACAGAAGAAAACTTCTGATGAGTGAGAGTCCATTATGTGTTAAACTTGGTCTCAGAAATAAAGGAGTTACTGTGCTGTGTGCTTATGTATAAAAAGGTTTGCATTAGGGGAGGCACACAATGACAGATGTTATTAAACCTACAAGGACGCAGCTACTTTTAGTGCCACAGCTGCATAGTCTGTTGAATGTTGTGGAGGAGGGAAGGCTGAAGGGTTTTTTGTTTTTATTTTTGTTTTTCCCTTATCTGTCTACTCTATGAATTAAAGAGTCATATTAATATATACTTTAAGACAGATGAAAAGCTTTGGGCCACCATGAAGCCCACAATAACTGTGTCTTTGCATAGATACTATAGTGTTTTCAGGTTCACATTCAGTTTACAAGCACACTAAATTTATGTCCACACTGTTTAGCTTTTTCAGGGCTAAGCCCATCTAGCTGCTTAGTGGAATAGTTTATTTATGTTGAGCTTCTGGGACTGACTTTTCTATGAACACACCATAATTAGGAATTGTATCTGCTCAGGTCTGTAGGCCTAATTTTGACATCCATACAGCATGCTATGGGAATCCTGGACTGTGACCTTGAGGGCTTACCAAAAATACCTGGAAGGCCAGTCAGCTCTACAACTCAAGCTATAGAAAAGCTATACAACTTCGTGTGAGAACATTAGGCATTTCTAGTATAAACGTCTACATCTGAACATGTGCACTCCCTGATAATGAATGGAGAAATAGTCCCTTTTCAAGTGTGACTATTACAGAAGACTTTCCTACAATGATACGTTTCATCTTAAATAATGAGAGGTGTAGCCAGTTTCTCTGTGTTTACTATGAAGTATAAATTTGTAGCTCACACGTGGCCGTCTACATACCAGCAAATGGATGCCACTTGAGGTGTCTTAAAGCATTTTGAGGGACTTAAGAGTAGATAGGCTGTCTAGGTAGGCATAGCCAATGTTTTAAACACATATTGATGATGGGCAATACTGCATTCTCTTACAATTACCAGTGAGTAACAAACCAATGAATGAATGAGTAGTCTGTGCATGAGTTTGCATTTTAGTGCTGTTGAGAGCACACAGGAGCAACATGGTCTAAACTGCTTGCTTACTTTTTTGTTCTTTCCTTTCTCTTTCCTCTTTCTCAGACACTGGCGTGAAAGATAACATCTATAGGAAACCTCCTATCTACAAACAGCATGGTACAGTCTGCTTTTCTCTGTTGCAGTTTTTGCTACACGTCTTTGTAAAGAAATGCATATTGACTGCTGAACTGGTTTGCTAGAGTATTTGCATTTTGTTATGCTAGAATCCCTGTAATCTAAAATAGAAAAGGAAAAGAAGTAACAAGAAAATTAAATACCACTTTCTATAACATGATGTCCAAGGATTCAGTAAGTTCTCTATAACTGGGATAATGATATTTTGCCTGTCTTGATAATTCTAAAACTAACTTTAAAACAGTTTGCTTATTTTTGGAGTAATAAAAAACATATAAATATATGACACTGCTGAACTGTTTTCAGATTATGCATTGGAGTATCTACTGTTTGTAAATATTTCTAACACTGCTGGAAAAAAAAATAAGTTCATTGATAGGTGGTGTATATGGAATATCTACTTTTCATCTTCAAGATCTTCAAGCTGTCTAATATCAAGACCAAATATAATCACACCATGTCTGTTAAGGACAAATTTTTTTTCAATAGCTGATATCATCAGCAAGATAAAATTGGAGAAGTTTTGGTTGACCCAGCTACAAGATTGGTGTCTAAGTTTCTAAACAACAGAAGCAAATACTTGATGCTTTATTTGACTGAGGGTTTGACTTAAGACTCTAGTAAAGAAATGCTCTTTGAACACAACAGTAAAATAGAAACATTCAAAATGTTATCAAAGAACATAATGAAAAATTTCTAGCAATATAATCTGCTATTTGATTTCAGATATAAATTTTGATATCAGCTACTCTTGTTTCAGAAGTCAACCATCAGCTTCTGAAAATTTAGATTTTATAGTTATACTATTTTCTGGCTTACAAATAAGAATCCAGTATCTGAGTATACAGCTAATTTAATATTGTGTAGTGAAAAGCTAATTAATATTTAACACCAAAACCAATATTTCTTTTGAGGTTATTAGAAATGTCAAGTTTACATTCTTCTATTAGTATTTCTATTGTGTATGTCACTAATTAACAGCACTGCAACTTCCATGTTGGTGTCAGCGCCTGCTGTTTTGTCTGTGACATTTGACAATGATCTTAGCTCACAATACAGACTTAGTAACATGGAATTCATTTTTCTAAACTAAATTCCATTATTAATCTTTGAAAGCAAGTATGTGGGGATTTTCTTGTTTGGAGGACCTTGGCTTCCCTGCTACTTTGCTGTTCTATTTAACCCCCAACTACCTTACCACCTCTCTAGATCTGTCATTCCCCAGACAGTTACGCAGCATCTGAAGATTTCTACATGTGGAGAAGTGGTGGGAACCACTGCTGTATCAACTGCCCAGGTCCTGTTGAAACAGGGTGCCTGAAAAGTGCATAACTACATTTCCATCATTTCTGATAAAAGGCATCACTGCTGGCATACTTCTGTATTCAGAAGCGGAGGCCAAAGAAATAAAACACATGATATAAGCCTGCCCTACACAAAAAACTCCATCATACTGTTGATTATTCCCCTGCCTGGAAAGAATGAGAGGATAAAGTAAACCTGACTGTAGGCCATACCTAAGGCACTTTGGTGATGAAAGCAATGCAAAGGAGAGCACAAGGTTCTGCCAGTCTTCATGGCCAGGGAAAGTCCAGTCTGCCCCTCTGAGCATCATCTCTTCTGGAGCCGTTGACAGCGGTAGCAACTCTTCCCACTCTCTGACCTTCCCCAAAGCTTTCAGCAAAGACGTGACTTCCCAGCTTGGGTGCGAGAGCAGCGAAGCCTCTCTTCTACTGCTGCTGGAGCAGATGTACTTTGACTCTATCTGATAACCAGTAACTTTCTGTGAGCGAACGGTCAGGAAATTCTGCAGATCTATCACTGGCTTCGTGGTCAGAGCAAACAAAAATTATTACACAGTTCTGGTCTTGTGATAACAGGGGGCTTTATCTGATAAAAGATTTTTAATTACCATATTCAGTCCAAAGCATGATGTTTTTGTGTAGTTATCATTTTTATACTACCTTTTATGGAAAAATGGTAGTTACCTCTGTTTTGGATCAAGTTCTCGTTTGGATCTGATACAGTATTAATAGAAAGAAAATTGACAGATGATGCCTCCCAACCGAGCAGAGTTGAGTCAGCGTTCCCTATAAAAGACGCCTTCCCTATTTCACACTAAGTAACTGCACAATCAGATCATTAACATTTAAGTAGCCTCTGTGGTTGTTCTGGTTATGGTGTTGAACAAAATCAGCCTTGCTGATATTTCAGTGCACTTTAGGTGTTGGTCTTTGATAGATGTTTTCAGCTCACAATATCCTGGTTTTGGACAAACCAGTGTTATCTTTATGGCAAAAAGACAGTTTCCTTTTTTTTTACTGCTTGTTTTAATGTTATCAGCAAACATTACAGTTTGCCCAAGCTCTTTAATTCCTTCTTCTGTTCAGATATACAAATCATTTGTGATAAGTACTCAAACTGAGCAAAAAAAGCTACTGACAAAGGAAAAAGGCTGAAAATTACAGTGGTGTTTGGAAAGATCATGAGCAAATGCAAAGTTACTAAATAAGCATCAAAATCTCATTTGGTGTAAGTCAGAATAGCTTCATTGTTTTATACAAACTGATGATATGTCTCTAATATCCTGTATCATGACTGTGTCATTTAATGTTATAGATATTTTTGGTTTGCAGAAAGGATGCTAAACATCAGCTTTTTTCCTTCCAGGCCATTCATTTTTATATCAATTTTCAGTCAGTCTGATATGCAATCAAACACTGGATTGTGTCAATTTTGCACTACTGTATCTCCACTAACTTCAGTGGAGTTATTCCTAGTAATCACTATAGTAGAGAATCAAATTACAGAGTCAGTACTCTCTATAGCACAACAAGTGTATGTGTTTTAAACTTTCTTTTATATATTATAGATGTTCTGAAAGGGTATGTTGAAAATATGTACTAGTTGTGTTTCTGCTAAAGAGCAAAACATAATTTAGTCTAAATCAAAAAAATGTAAATCAAATCCAAATTACACTTTGATCTAAATCAAGAAAAAACAGAGGAATGAACTTCCTTTCAATAGGAAGACAAACAGAATTTACCTTTTGTTCTGGAAGAACTCACAGCAGAGGTTGTGTAAATCTTTCTGCTAAAACACGAACACAAGCACAACTGATGATTCAGCTCCTCAAGCTGAAGGGACACCGAACTAAAACATCCTGAAAAGGAGCCAGAGAACATTCCTTCGCTGAAGAAACCAAGTTTGAACAAACAAGCACAAAAATGTTCTTTAAAACAAAAAGTGCAAGAAGCTCTTCCAAAACATTTGGCTTTAAAAGGTTTCAATTACAGCAGTGCCCAGCAGATCTTCTGCAGCCAGAGCTTCTGTGTTTCTATTATAAACACCTAACTCTAGAGTGAAAAATGGTGGGAAAATGTCACATACGAGTGATCAGACTGAGTTGGCGCAGGGAAGTAAAGAGTGCGGGAGCCTGGAAGGTCATTCTTTTGTGTGCATTCGTTTTCCAGAAAATTTAGTTCAAGGTTAAAAAAATTGAAGACGTTTGATGTTCAGTGCTGATCCAGCCACATGAAAGGTACAGTTCACGCCTAGGTTCTCAGAGCAACTGCATGACCCTTGCACCAGGGAAGCTAACGCTCAGTGCTGACAAAAGTCAGGCCGCTCGGATTTGTCTGCCCACAACGAGTTGCATGAAGCGCTCAGGAACTTCGGATGGGCCTTTGGTCCCCTGCTGGACTCCTCTGGACCTCTGTGTAAGACCTTGCTGTTTGACTGTTTGAAGTCAGATACTGTCAAGATCCAGTGAAACCTATGGAGTCTCTGAATAACACTTTGGACTAAACTCTTTCTAAACTCTTTTTTTTCTTTTTTGAAAACATCAACTTCTTGAAAAAAAAAATCTGCAAAAATGTATCAGTGTCTCCTTAAGAATTTCTGATTTACTGGGCAGATCCATATATATAACCTGGAACAACTTGTTGACTGCTGTCAAGGGTGTTTTCTCAAGATGTCAGTGAGCCAAGTTTAAGACCTTACTGCAATGTAGGGACATTATTTTCTGTCTTTCACATCTTGTTACTGATTAAAATCTGATTAGGATATCTCACCAGAAGGCAGGCAAGCCAGGTTCAAGTATCTGCTATTTCTTTTTCAGAGTAGCAGCTTGCCATCCTAGGAAAATGCCTTGTCCATGAGGCCATTAGCTAAAAGTGAAAAACGTGAATTCTTCAGACTACTGTTTTTATTTTCTGACCCAGCTTTGTTTTGCTACATTAAACTGAGAAGAAGCACTGCAGTTACAGATTCTCATTCTCACCTCTAACCCATAGATTTTTCCATTACTGCAATTTGTCATTTTTAATATATCACCTCCTCAACAAAACCAGTTATAGCTGAGATGTTAGCTGTGTGATGGCACCAGAAAATGCAACAGAACAGCACTGGCACGCTAATGGTAGGTGGCCTTCTGCCCATGTTGTTTAGATGCAGGGCAGATCCTCTGCAAACACACAGGGCAGGGAAGTGGAGAGGGAAGAGCTGTTCCCAGCTAGCTGCGATTGCTACAGGAATTCTTAAAGTTGCAACTTGTGCTCCTCCTAACCTCTGTCTCTGAGCAGTCTAATGTGATCCTTAGCTTTCATATTCTCATATTTCTTTTATTATTAATATACCTGTTTTTTTGGCTGCACTGTGTTGCATGGGGCTCTCATGGCACCCTTGTACTCATGTGTTGCAGACCATCCCACTGTTACGATAACCTCTCCTGGGCTTAAAATTTTGCCGGATCATTGCATTACACCAGTGTTACACAGTTAAAACTCTTCCCAAAACAACACAGAGTGATACAAAGGCAAGTAGGACTCAGATTTGGGGAAACTATCTGAAATAATGTGAAATTTGGTACAAGTTCTTTCTGTAAAATTATCTCTGAGACCATATAAGACCATAAAAAACACATCTAATGGTTGGGAACTATCTAATGAACAGCTTTTATATTTTCAGTCTGGGTTTTCTTTTTCTCAGGAAGTTGGAAACTTAAGAGAGAATAAAGTAACAGGTAAATATCAGCAACATGTTTTTTTGAGAAAAAAAAACAAGGCAACATAGTCAGAAAAATGGATGGTCGAGGAATTGTGAAATTTATAGTCAGTCCTCTTTTGCCTCTGCTAATGAAATGCTAAATGCGTAAGAGGGTCGGCCCCCTCACATACCTTCACACCTTTGTACTGACTCGGATTCTCTTGCAGATACGATGAAGAGGTAATACCAGATTTCTTCCTATCTTTTTTACCATCCTTGCCCATCCTTTGGGGAACATGGGGGGACCAGATGTGCAGACCTTGATATAGCTAAATAGCCGTGTGTGTTTTCATGATCATGGTACCACAAAAGAACAGAGAAATGACTTGCTCCTTTGTGCCGTGACCATGTAAATCTGCCTCTAAGTTGCAATGTGCGATTTTTCCTTCCAATCACTACCCAAAACCAGCTTCCTCTTAAAAAAATAGTAGATTTTCTACATTCACTGTATGCCTACAGCATGAGTATTAACTGTAATTATGTGAAAATGTTTTAAAATAATTCTGTGATGCCATAGCTTTACACATCCAGTTTTCTGTCCACTTTTGTTTGGATGTTTTTTTCACTTTTGAGAATATATGGAACATAATCACAGTCAAAATAGAAGGCAAAAAAGATTTATGTCTGTTAATTTTTATCATTAATTTTATCATTAACTTTATCTTCTAGCAGCAAGAAGATCAGAAGGGGAGGATGGAAGTTTGGATCAAGACAATAAGAAGGTAATGATCAGAAAGAACAAAAGGAGGTATTGATGTTTCTTGAGGAAACTGTCTTTTAAAATATGTTTATATTTAAAGATACACCTTTTTATAACTGAAATAATCATGCTGATTTTAGGTCTTTTCAAGAAGATATAGAAAAGCAGAGGGCTTATAATCTACATTTTGCAGTAAAGAAAGAAATAGGGATATTAGGATTATCAGTAGTAAGTTCACAGAATCACAGAATCACAGAATGGCTGAGGTTGGAAGGGACCTCTGGAGATCATCTAGTCCAACCCCCCTGCTCAAGCAGGGTCACCTAGAACACGTTGCACAGGATCGCGTCCAGGCGGGTTTTGAAAATCTCCAGAGAAGGAGACTCCACAACCTCTCAAGTTCATGGAATTTCACTTAGTATAAATATGTACTTTGGTGATTCAGCTAAGGTTGTTGGACTTCTGTTGAGAATGTTTGTCTACATAAAAGATATATGTTACTGAAGATTAAATAAAAATGAAACAGTGCATCTTTTAAAGTGGGGCAGAGTGGACATCCTCAGCACAGCTGAAAGTTAAATTTTTTGATAGCTGGAATATCTAATGGGGGATTACATGATGTAGTGCACTTTTATAATTTAGTAGGTGGCTGGTACAGCATAAACATAAAACCAAGTAGCAAGAACTCCCAGATTGGTGAAGCAGGAGAATTACACTCAGATGTTAAATCAGATTTAACAGGATTTTATTCTCTTCAGCTAAAGACCAGTTGGCTTATTCTGAAAGGGGATGCGGACACCAGAACTAACTCACCGGATTCAGACACCCGGTCGCTCTCTCTTACTCCTGCAGCGGACAGAGAAAACTTCCAGAGGATGCAGGAGAGCGCTACCACCACGTATTCACGTGAGTGCTGCATCGCGTCGCGCTGCATCATGTGGCTGGCGGTAGCTGTCGAATAGTAATGTGGGAAGATAGCCCTGCTATAGGTTTGTGCACAGAGTTTCTGGTTTGCTTTGAGCTCCCATTCTCTATCATAATTATGCATATTGGTAAATTTGTTTAGCCATGGCTTGTAAATGTTCGGTACCTTCAGACTTCAGTTATTGAAACTGTTCAAAACTCCAGATAGCAAGTTTTGCCACCTGCCATATGGGTGAAAGAAGAAGCCATGATTTTATAAAGAAGTCATAGCATCTCTTTGGAGAGCAGACTTTCCTTACAATAAAAAACTGCCCTGACTGAATATATAAATGTGTCTACTAATATGCTACCTATTTTCAGTAAACACAAGAGTAGAACTTTTTATGCCTTTCCTACATAAGTTTTGAGAAATTTGTCCRTATGTTCCAAATTTGTCAGACAAGTTGTTGACTTACACTAATTACTCCTTGACACAAAGTACATGTATAATAACACTGAATATTAATAATTTCTTTTTTTATCAGGATAAAGGATAAAGAATGCTTTGTTCCAAAGATTAATTTAAAATAAGCATTTTTTATTATTGCTCACAGTTATACCTTTTAAGTTCACAGACATTTTCTGGATATATAAACCACTATGTAACCAGTTGGAATAACTGGGTAATTTTGTTAGTAAATGCTTATCTTAAGACCACATGTACATGCTAACTTTCAGTGCCAAAAGCATTTTCTACATGTTTCTCATTCATTATTTCAGCAAGTCAGGAAGTGTAGGAAATGGTCATCAGAAGGGGAGTCTGAATTTTACTTTTAGGTTACAGAAATGCCAAAAAATAGATTAAATGGCTTTAACGGGTAACTGAGCTACTTCCCTCCCTGCCTCCTCCACTTTCCCCCATACACCAGTAGCAGGTCATCTGGGGTAAACAAGCTGGAGAAGCAGTTTTCCAAAAGAATGTATCCAAGGCAAGGCATGTCTGGCAGCCAAGTTAGACTTGTGGGCATCTTGGTAATGTGAGAGCTGGTTCCATCAGCTTTTATTAAGGAAATTATGGCTTAGCTATGCAAGGAGGAGGAAAACCAGATACAGCAAAGTCTGTCACAAGGGTGGAAGAAGATAAAAAAGTTATTCTGGATTGTCAGTCTCACTGGTCTAACCTGAAGGGATAACCTGAAGGCGTTTGATTTCTAATCATCACCCGACAATTCATATATGTGCACAGGGTGTTTTGCAGGCAGAACTGCCTCTGATCACCTCAAACACCTGCCATTTAGAAATCCTTCTACAGAAATGAACACCTGAAGTTTCCATTGTCGTGCCCATATCTGGTATGTTTGGAAGCTTTTTAATGGTGATCTGATGCTTTTCTATATATGTTGTGAGAGAGTAGGTCTTGTGTGCGATCTTTAAACACAGAAAAGTACGTAGCACACAAAGAATTGTGTTACACAGGAACAACATACAGTATCGGGGGGGGGTTTCATGAGAATATTGCTGTATCTGTCTACACCATCGTTTCTTTTTTTTTTTAAATTGTCTTGGGAATGTGGAACTGTAAAAGCTAGAAATGGAAATGTCTCTGTCGGTGTCAGTATCCCCTATTTGTCAGGGCAGTACCGATTGTGTAGTTCATTTTCCATGGTTTTTGCTCAGTGACTCTGTCCCTCCTGAAAGTTAGCACTGTTGTCCAATTAGCAGCTACACAACTATGACTTCACGGAAGTTTTCTTTTCCTGACATTCACACTTCTTTTCTTCTGATTTTATTTAGCCATATAAATGTTTTCCTAACTATGGACAACCAAAATAATTCCTTCCTTATTCGATGTTTCCCTATTTGAGTTTGAATATTTATAGTCTGTCACATGCTATGTCAGTCATGAAGACAGTAGCTTCTCTCCCTCTTGCACTTACGGGTGAGGAGCAGGCAGATTAATTCTGTCATTCAACCCAATCTGTGCTGCATAGTCAGTGAGTATCAGAGAAAAACTTTTCAGGCATAGGTTTGGTGCAAAATAATTACACGTAGAATAAAAGGGTTGGCAGGCATTGGATTGTGAATCTCTAAGCAAACCAGAAATGAGCTACTCTGCTGTAGGAGATATTTAGCCACGTTATTCTAGCTATATGCCCAGGAGAATATATCTAGCAGCAAAGCACATCAGCTTGAACAGAGCATGAGGCTTGTGTAATTAGCAGGCACCTAGAGTGGAGCTTGCTAACGTCCAGCCACATCGAGGACTAAGCTGCAGGGCCTGCCTCTCCTTACGTCCAGCTGCATAAATAGGCACCTGCCTTCCCTCAGCTCGCTCTGAGCTGTCTCATCTGGGTACTTTTAAGGGCCTGTGAAAAGTAGCTAAGCAGGTTTGTTATCAGCAGACTTAAATACATAGGGCTCCCCACTGTGGTGGAAGATGTGTGCGTTAATAAATCAGGAAAGACTGAAAACCACTAGGCGAGAGCATCCTCCCTTCCCTGCAACCTCACCTCCAACCCTTATGTATAATTTTTAAACAGTCTTACCTGTTATGGCCATCACGCAGAAATTCACTGTATCTGTATGTGTAGATGTTTAATAGCTATTGTTTATCATAATTCATGAATTTAAGTATCACATACTTAGGAAAACAGACACCTAGTGAAGTGTGTAACCCTTGCTATTTATGTGTACTTGATATGCTGAAAGGCAGCCTCTGAATATACAGGTTAGGGTGAACGCTGTTTTGGAAAAAGCAGGAGCCATATCCATGTAGGGAGTAGCTGATGTTCATGAAGTCCCTGATGAGAAAGAAAGATTGCTTTGTCTTGGCCAGTTACACCAGAAAATTGACTGTAAGGATACAGCTGCAGTTGAGCATGATAATGAGAGTATGTGGTTGTTGGCTTTTGGTATTATGTTTTTCCTTTATATTAAAAAAAACAGGAAAAAGCAAACTACAATGTGTTTAACTTTACAAATAAGTTAATAGGAAACAGAAGCAAAGTGAAATACTCTTCCCATTGGAGTCAATGGATCTTTTCTTACTGTCTTTATTTGCGTTATTTAGGCTTTATTCACCTCTTGGATTTTTTCCAAACGGCCACAAGATGTCGCTTGTGTCTTTGGATGTAGCTCAGAATAAAGCCTTAATCCTGTTAGCCTGGGAGAAAAGTCCTGAGCTAGCAGGTATTAAAGTTTCACTTGTTTTCAAACCGTGTTCTTCGCCTTTTTGCCTGGTCAGCACGGAGGATAACCACTCCACAGCAGGACGACAGGGATTTCGCACCTTCTGGCTACCAAGGGGGAGAAAAACTGATCCTTCCCTCTTCCACCCCTCTCTGGAGACCCCAATTCCTGCACTTCTCAGTGGTTTCAGCATCAGATTTTTACACTGTAACATTGCTTCAGTCAGCCTCATCATGTAAAACTGAGCAGAAGTATTTGAGATAGAACTGGATTTCCCTGTAGCCAAGAGGCCAAGAAATTGAACTCTGCACTAATGTTCAACACCAATATCTTTCTCCAGGAAACATAATTTTTTTGCAGATGTGTTCACTGCCTTTTACAGTCCCTGTCTTCTAGTGCCATTATAATTCAGATAACAAGCAATAGGAGGTTTCCAGTTTCCAAACTGGAATAGGTGAGAGATCCATCTAATTCAGTGTTCAGCACTAACTCCATCTCCGTAGCAGGGATGAGAATAATCCCCTGCACTGCCAAGGACAGAGGGTCTGTTCATAATCTGTACCACGCCTCAGATGGCCGTTGCTTATGCTTCTAAAGCAACTCTCTGTTTTGTTGTTTTTGTATATATCACCTTCATTTTGCTAGATTAAATAAGTCAAGCTCTTCAAGCCTTCTTTCCTCTGATGAGCTTTCATTGCCGTGATTATCCTGCATGCCTTCTCTATAACTGTTCCAGTTTAACCCACTTGAACACTGATGAACAAGAACAGTATAGAGGATTCCTTGATGGTGCCCTGCCACTGCCTGAAAATAGTACAATTACTTCCGTATCTCAAATGTATCAAGACAGACCTTTCCAACCTTTGTCTTCTTGTACACCTATATCATACTAGCAGCTCACGGTCATCTTAATCACGGTGATTAAGCTGTATATCTAAGCCTGTCTCCTGCACCATCGTTTCAAACTGATGAACTCTCAGCTTAAACAGTACAAGTTTGGGGTTTCTTATTAGTCCCCTGGTGCAAGACCTTTCACATGTATTATTAAATTTCATCCCATTGCTATTACTGTAGCATTCAGGTTTGTCCCAGTTCTTGATGATATCCCAGTCCTCTTGTATATTGGCGTTGCTTTATAACTTTGTGTACACAGCAGATTTTATTAGCACATTACTATTTTTGGTATCCAGATTATTAGTGAAAACATTAAGCAATTTCAACTCAATACTAGTCCATGCAGACACTTTTCTTGTTCAGCACACCTCAGTTCTCACCACCCCTTTCTCGCGTGTCGTTATTTTCCTACCTACCATGTAATTCCTCATCTTCTCCAGTTTTGCTTTTAATTTTGCATGTGGCAACATACCAAACACCCTAATGATATTTCATTAGATGAGATCCACAATTTATTTTGTGCAGAAGTCATTTCTTTTAACAAAGAAAGCTACAAAGTTAGTCTGGCACTGTTTCTTTAACTTACGTTAAACCAATTAAAATCTATGTGAATAGAATTGATTTTCTGTTTACCTCTATGTTTTTGTTTAGTCTCTCCTTAAGATTTCTATTGGAAGCAAATCGATAGGTCCAGACTATCTTTTTCCCTTCTTAAATATAAAAAACATTGTTGCTGTTCTCCAGTGATGCAGAAAAAATACGAGGTATTGGTCTTGTGATTTTATGTGAGTTAGTTGAGATTATCAGCTCCCTGTTTAAAAGCACATTAAGTGCCTTGAATTATATTTCCATCATGACTGTAATTCTTTTGCGAACGTTTATTCCATAAGCTTTTTGCCTCCTTGTACGCTATCTACCGTTTGTTCCTAAAAGCTGAGGTGAAGCATTCATTTAGTGTTGGAGCCCTACCTGGGTTACCTTTCATCTCTACTGTGTAATGACATTGCATAACTCCTCACTGATACCATTTCTTCTTTCCTTGCTCTCTTTTTATTTATATAGCTGGAGAACCTTTTGCTATTTGTTTTAATATCATTTTCATTGCTTAACTCAGCTTGACTTTTGGCAGTTCTCACTTTTGAGTTCTTTGCTGATCCGTCCTTTGTTTTTCATTTTGTATGCTTATTCCTAATAATCTCCTTAGGCTACTTATTAATCCAGTGGGGTCTGGATTTCCTTTCTGCATTCCCCTTTGGGCACAGATTGTCAACCCTTTTGACGGCACTACATTCACTTCTTTGAACTAACTCTTTGCCTCAATTTATCGAAGTGTGCTCTAGTGGGATCAAGAATGTTTGTTGCAGATACGTGTTTGTTCATCTTCTGTTCAATTTAAACTGATTCAACTTGTTGATCACCTGGTTCAGGGTTATTTTCTGGAGTCATCACTTCTATACAGTATTAATTTCTGTTAACCAAAAACTAGTCCGAAATGTTTTTTATCAATTCAGTGACAGCAGCAGTGACATCTGAACTTTCTTATTAAATTCTCAGTATTAAAACTAAAGCTTTTCAGTTGTTTCGCACTGACCACACACAATGTCATTGCCATATTAGACCCAGTTTGTTCATGGTAGCACCACTTTGCCAGTTTCGTCAGTCTTAAAGCTTTCTTCCTCTTCACTGTTTATGCTTTAACTCACTTATTTCCTTTATCCATTGCCATATCTTCACTTACACTTTTTTATTTGAAGCAGCAGAAGTTTTAAAGAGAGCAGAATATATTTTTTTAAGTAGTAGGACACCCACCCTTCCCTTTTGAAAAACAAAGCCAAAACCAGACCACATACATCGTGAACAGAAGTGGGTGTAACTCTGAAATGATGGTACCTTTAATCCCATTTTCATGTCATGGTTTAACATGGAGTTGGAGGTAGAGATTTCACAAGCTCTCAGATCTGCTCTGCATTACCAAACTGTATAAGCTTTCCATAACACATATGAATTCCACAACTCTCTTCTTGTCATGTTCACTAAGATGATTGCATCCTGGCATGATATGATTTGTAGACATTGCTATGCATATCTATATACATTAAATATGGAGCAAAGATGAGCTGTATTCTGTTATATTTCTCATGCAAATAGAATATACATAGTGACCTAGCAATTGCTGTTTCTCATAGTATTCTCAAGTTCTGTGTTTGAATAAGTTATACAAGACATTACAAAAAAATACAGCTCTATATTCTGTCTCTTATAGGTTTTCCGTATGCTAAATCTGCTTCTCTACCTGGCTATGGGAAGAACGGCTTACATCAGGTAGGTATACATTTAAATGCATTCTTCAGATAATACTGTATCATAAATAGGCAGCTTAGCAACCAGTTAAAAATCCACATCATAAAAACATAGAGCACTTTAGAGGCTTTTTGGCTACCAGCCCTGCATAACAGATTCATACACTAAGAGGGTTCCACTTTGTCTGTCTGCAAGACTAAGACAGATTGAGGCGTCTCCTCAGTTGTGTGTGGCATGAGCATTAGGAATCTTGGTTATTCTCCCGAAACAAACAGAAAGGCAAAAAAATCTACAGGCTGCACATATTAATAGAGCACAGTATAGCTTGAATTAATGATAGAAAAGGATAAGCCTATAATTAGGCAAGTAATGATCTTAGAGCAAAGGTGGAGCAGTCCACATCCATTGCATTTCTTGAACCATCTCTTTTGTTTTTTTTCCAGTTTGCACATATATACAGTCACCACATTTTTAAGGCGGGGGAGAAAAAGCAACGTAGAGAGAATGACAGGCAACAATCTAGAAAGTAAATGTTTGCTGTGCTTTGCAGACTTAAGCAATGTAATACAACGTGACAGCAGCAGATGGCAGCATTTATCCCAGCTAAAGGGTCCAGCATCCCATGAAAACTAGGAAAGTTAGGAGGTTGTTCACGGTCAAATCATTTAGACCAAAATTATGGTATTCTTCTCAGAATGGAAATTCTCTATTTGGAATGCAGATTCATTCCAATTTTTGTGGTTTGTTATTTTTAATCAGTCATCCCAGTGCTACTTAATAAAATAAAAATAAAACAAACAAACGGTAATAAGCCTTGCAGGTTATAGTGAGCATAGCTATGCACATGGTTCATACCCTAACAGGCAAAAATGAAACACAGAAAAAAAAATACTGTTTTTCTGGTCTCCTGTGATGTCTGTCATCATCACAGCATTTACCAGCAAAGAAAAAAGACAATGGGACAAGCAAAGCTAAGACACAGATGCACAGTTCTCTGGGTTTAGTGGCATCAGCAATTGTGAAGTAGAAAGCAGAATGAGACATAAAATTTTCAGTGGAGCATAAGTGATCTACTCTCCTGTGACTATTGCAGTAGGATGTCTGAATCACAGGCAAAGGCTAAGATGTGATTTCCCATCTTAACTTAATGTCAGGTTTTCAAATGCGGGTTAGCTGGTGGCTTTCTGACACCTTTCTACCTCATCAAAAGCTGCTAGGTGTCAGGGCTTAAAAAATTTGAAAGGGCACAGGGGCGAGCAGGGCTGATATGGTTGTGTGATTGCCTCCCTTGGTGCCATCCAAGCCCCAGGTTCCCCTGGGCTGTGGAAGTCCACTGCGTGGGCAGTGGGCTGCCCCTGCAAAGCGTGCCTCCAAGGGTGATGAGCCTTCACCTGACACTACATCTTTTCTATGGGCAGAGACACATCTCTGCATTTGTAGATTGATGGATTTTGTGACTGCTTTGGATGCCTGCTTTGAGCAATTAGGTCAAGTTCTAATGAAATTTTATTCTCTTTCTCTCTTGCAAGGATCTATGCTTTTATTATGCGGTACATGTTGTTTTCCTTTTTTTTTTCTCTCAACAGAGTGGAAAGTGCCAAATTTGTTTTGTGGCATATTTTGGTGCTACATTGCTTGTTTCTTTCTCTTTTAGCCTGAAAATATGGGCCAATATGAATCAGACCAGGATGCCAGTTGGGGGATGAAAGGTACATTGCAATATCATTTCCACCCCACTTCATGTTTTCTTCCTTGGAGGATGCTTGTTAGCGTCTTGCCATAAGGGTTTCTGTTGTGAGATCTTCCCGTGGTTGACATAATTATGACTAGATAGTGACACAGCTCAGGATCATGTTTATCACAGAGAAGCTTCTTTTTATCTGACTGAAAATAAATGCCTGATGGAAGTCCTGCATCACAAGTTGGTGTAATGTTGTTGAGTCAGTCCTGAGATCCTGTATATGTGGCAGCAGCCTTCATGGTTCTCTTTGCTTAGCCAGTAGTGTCCTTATATCAAACGGAAGAAATTTAAGCTAATCAGACCTTCCAGACTAATAGCAAAACATGTTCCTTGTGCTTCATGTTTGTGTTATAGTGGGATTAAAATCCACAGGATTCAAAAAGCAGAATATCCTTGCATTAATTTATTTTATTTACAGTTTAAGTGGACTGTGAACTTAATATGGAACTTGGGCTGGAATTTCCAAAAAAGCTGAGCAATTTAGGAACATGCATCTTCTGATGGGGAAGGGCGTGGTTTTGTTTCCCAGTCACTTAATCTCATTTTTTAAATCTTACTGTAATGCTTCATTTCATGTCTTGATACAAATCTTTGTCTTAATATTTGAATAGCTGTAAGTATATAGATTTTGAAAAGCAGATTTATCTCTGGTTTCATTTCAGACTATAAAAAGGGCTATGAAAACATACTGGCTATCCTGGTTGCCTTTAATCATCAATGTGTGTGAGAACAGACCATGTAGTAGTCATATCTACCAATACTGAACAAAGTAGAATATTCTTGTGCTAGTTTATACAGAAAAAAAAAAGTCTTCCTTTTTTCTTTTTGCTATCATTATTTCCACTGCAGTCAGTCCAAGGGCAGGGTGTTGGCATTTTGAAATATTCTATTAACTTGATGATTTTCAGATGCTCCCATAATGAAATGTCTGTAATAATCCATGCAATTTAATTATTTTCAGTAAAGAACAATACGGGTAGGGCTTTTGGATGACAAACTGACTTAACTCTACACAAAAGCTTCTTATAAAGAAAAATTCCCAGTTTTGCCAGACATGCTCACTGTTTAACCCAGTGGCATCCGGAGATGACTTTTCTGTTATAAGCCTTTGATTTCTAGGACTATTGCTCCAATAATAGGCCATGTTACAGGCATTCAGACCATTGGGATCAAATGCTTACTACGCATGCAGTTATCCACCAACTATTGAAAGCACTAAGAGAAATATGCCAAATATGGAGTAATATAATAAATCACTAATGTAACTAAATGTGCATTACAGAGACTCCAAAATAAGCCTATAAATTCTAAACTGTGAACTTATTCTCATTCTCTTACAGAATACAAGGTAAGAAGTGCTTTTCCAGCTCTGGAAGAACAATCAGATTCAGCACTTCCTAGCAAGGTTACATGTGTTCCTTTTCTATTTTATATTATTAATTTTGTCCCAGTGAATTATTTGTCAAATAAGGATACAAGTATGTACCATTTAAATTAGTAAGTTGCCCACATGCTCATTTCCAGACATTGGAATCAGATTTGGCTGGAGTTCATATGCTCTTGTCTCTTTAACAGATTTATCCTTATGAAACACTTATTGTAACAAACCGAGTTCGTGTGAAATTGCCTAAGGATGTGGACAGGACCAGATTGGAGGTAGGAATGATATTTGTTTGATGGCTTTCCAAGTCTTTTGTTTTGCTATTTATGATCTTCGCTATTCCTATGCCCAAATCAAGTAATAGCAGTGAAAGAATAGTTTAGGCAGAAATAACAGCAGATAAAACCTAACATAGCTCTGTTGACTTCAGTGGATCTAGACCAGAAAGTTTAGGTGGTTTTTGGAAGTTTATAGCCCACAGTTATCTAAAGCAGATTGTTTTTTCAGGACAAGATGACCTTCTTTCTCCTTCTCCAGACAATGATAGGGAATAACATTATATTTTATTTCAAAACATGAGTATGTAGACAACTTAACTGAAACAGAATACCGCAAAACCTTGAAAATGTGTGACAGCATGGTGTTTTACCAAGATACTGATGAAATTCATTACTTTTGAATGATTTTATAGGATGTTGAAAGTCTACACTGAGTGGGTAGAACCTTGGGGTTTGAGTTCCAATAAAAAAGACCCACCTAGAGTAACCTGGGTATTACAAAAAGCTCCATTTATCCTGCAAATACATGGACCTATGTTCATCATCCATGCAATGATCTGATTAAATAAATTGTGAATTGTTCTCCTTCAAAATCGGGGGAAACTAAGTAGAAGCAGTATGACAAGACGAGGTCATGTGCATTTTGTACATAAAGCTCAACTATTTAGCTCATTCAGCATCATGCCCTTTGGTTATATGGTCCATGATCCATTAAGAATGTACTAGGGCTGTAGCTAATGTACTAATGCTATAGCATGCACCTCTGCCAAAGAGTAGTAGTGTAAGTGCTGGAGAAATTCAGTTACAATTTGTCCTAAAGGAAAGCTGATTCTTTTGTCTGAGTAATGACAGGACTGAAGAAAGACTCACCTGAATTATTAAACTTATGTGTATTTGTGCCAATTAATATTAAGAACAAGAGATAGTTCAATAAAAATTAAATGATTAACAACATTGGTACTTTGGGAAGATTTATATTCAAATAAATTAATAGTATTTTTGACTTGATAATATTTGCCAAAAAAAGAAGAAAGAAACTTTAATCTTAAAGCAGAAAAGAAGAAAAACTATGAACTAGCAACAAGTTTCTGTTTAAAGATCAAGGGTTTTTTTGAAAAATTCATATACCAAATTCATATACATATAGTATATTTTGGAATGGTGTATGTTCCTTAATTACTTCAGTGTGTTTCTCGCTTGATTACCCAGCAAGTGGTATTGATTTGATTGTAAGAAAAAGAAAGTCTCAGACCTGTGCTGTTTTAAGCTGGGGGTATAGCAAGGCATGAGATCCATAATAAAAAGCATGAGTCCAGAAAAAGGAGCAGGGAGTTGGAGGGATACTCATCTGGACACATCCTATAAAGGATTCTTTTATATATACATATATACATCTGTGTATATTAAAGAATAGAGTCTTTGTTTAAACATGTTGGGCTGGTCCGAATGGCAAATGCAGTTCCAAATTGCTTTTTTAAGGCAACCTATAGTTTGCTTTGGATGGATCATGCATGTCCTGGCTGCCATTATCAATAACTCATACATTGTCCTCAGCTGGGATTGCTGTTTGTTTAACATTAGAGTTGCTCAGTCTGCTTCACACCAGGTGCAGGTCTGTGCCTAATGTCTCGAGAAGCCCAACCACTTCAAAGATCTCATAGAGATTTGCAAAAGAACAATAAACAAGATCTGCTTCAAACCTGCAGTAGAAAAGCGATAAGAGGACCAGACCAATCCTGCTGATTGTTGCACTATGTTAAGCATGTGCATCTGCAAAAAGGACTCCTTTGTAGACCATCTTACATTTATTAGGGATTGGTAGTTTTTTAAACAATTAAATTAGTGTTTTAATAGCATTATAACTACTGGAAAAACAGGGGCAGCAGCAGATCTACACATTCAAACCATATGCATAGTTAAGTGGCAGGAACAAACTGTTGCCTTCCCGGCCAACTTCTTCCCCTCCTCCCCGTCCCTTTCTTTTGAATTAGAGAATTGCTGGAAATAAGTAGCTTTGCACAGAAAGGCAGTTTATCATTATTTCCTTTTGTGGCAGAAGAAGAAGAAGATTATAACTGAGTTGCTGGCCTGTGCATTCAACACGAGACCAAGAACTACATGGCTTTGTGGATTTTCACAGGAACAGGCTAGGATTACCCCCGCGCACTCCATCTGCTAGGAGAGGACCCACTTAGCACTTTTTAGTATCTTTGAGCTTTTGGGAGGCAACATGGAGAACACTAAAGGAGGTAGTAAGGTTAGATTTTGCCTTTTCTTGAGCTACGTTTCATGTTAGCTATAGCGTATGATTTGGTGCTTACAGATCTCCAGGAGACATTTTCTCTCTTTGAGCAGAATGGTTTGCTGGCTGATCTTCTATTTTGATCCTGCACAGCCAATTTCACTGTTGAAAGGACGGTATTTTGCCTGAAGAAACGGGGAAGGTGATAGCACTCTATTATCCAAAGCCCGTATATTATCCACACTCCACAGTGATTTGTCTCAGAAAAACTTTTAAGACAAAATCAACATTCTAATATTCCAGCTTTATTACAATCAGTTTTATAGGCTGAATCTTATCTCCTTCTCCCTGCTACAAGTCAGAAGTAGTTCCTGTGGGTAATGGATGTGGAAGAGGGTAAAGGTGGTATAGGTGAAGGGAAACCTAGAACCATTGAGTTTTCTATTGTCAGAGATGAAAATTGTGTTTTCTATTGTCATAGATGAAAGTGATCTTACCTTGTCCAGTATGATTCAATGCTCTTACATTTGATGTTTCTGATTTCCTGTTCTACTTAGTAATAATAAGATGAATAAATTTGCATAAGCTAGATTTATTTAACAACCCTCTCTCAAGTCGACTTGAGGTGATTTCCTATTTGTGAAATAGAGTTTGTTATAAACTGTGAATGATCTGGCATAGATGTTATGGAAAAGGCTCTGCTGTTCATCTCTGATTCCCTGTTACAAGGGAAGTATCCTATAGCGAATGTTGCTGTCATGAAAAGTGAACTCCAGTAGAAGATATTAGCTCCTTGGGTCAAATTAAGGGAAGCTGCAATGAAGGCTTCTGCTAATGGTCAAAACAAAGGATTGCAGGAGGGTGGGGTTTTAATGGATGATAGTGTTTTCCTAACTTTGCTCCCTTTGTGAGTATTTTTTAGATTACCACTCTGTTGTGTAAGAAATCTATTTTAAGGCTTAGAAATAATATTTTTTTGTAAAAATGCATATTTTTCTAAGCCTGAGAGGTATCTAGAGATTAGAAAGTCTCAACTGGTAATAAATGCATTAAAATAACAGAAATTCTTTCTTCAAAACCACATATATCCAAACACAGAAACACTCACATTTTTGTTTGCTTGTTCTAACTCAGCAGTAAGGCAGAAGTAGCTCAGTTCTTTCTCCTACATTGAACTAATTGAGCCAACATTGAACTAATACATGCAACATTTAGTACTACTTGTAATAAATGACCTGCTGATTTTTAGATACATTACGGGCACTCTGACTTTTCAGTGAATAGCCTGGGTCTTCATTTAGTATAAGCTGATTAGAACTGTGAGGAATTTATAGCAGATAAGAATTTAGCCCAGAAATCTTTTCAGAAGTTTCTCTTTACCAGACTGCTGAATGGAGCAGTGGTCTCATGAGTGAGTCTAAAGGGATGATGAAGAACCAATTAATTTAGATAATGTTTCAATACAGCAAAGTAATAAAACATGGTTAGATTATACAACCTGGATGAAGAGGTCAAATGCACCCTCACAAAGTTTGCAGATGACACCAAATTGGGGGAAGCGGAGCCTCCATTCAGAAGGACCTAGACAGGCTACAGGAGTGGGTCAAGAGGGACCTCACGAAGTGCGAAAAAGTAAATCCAGATTCCTGCACTTGGGACAGAATCACCCTATTCATCAGCACAGGATAGAGACTAACTGGCTAGGGAGCAGCTCTGCAGAAAAGGACCTTAGGATCCTGATGAAAAACAAGTCGAACGTGGGTTGGCAGTGCACCTTTGCAGGAATGAAGGCTAAGCACATATTGGGCTGCATTAGCAGAAGTGTAGCTGACCGGTTGAAGGAAGTGATTATTCCCCTCTGTGCTGGTTGAGCACTGGTGAGGCCACATGAGGAGTACGGTGTCCAGTTTTGAGCTCCCCAGTACAAGACGCTGGCAAACTGGAAGAGTTCGACAGAGGATAGCCAGGATGCTTGCAATGCACTTTGCACTTGATGTGCAAAGAGGGCCTGAGGGAGATGGCTTTGTGAAGCCTGGAGGGGGGAAAGCTAAGGCATGAGCTAACTGCTGATTTCCTCTGTCCAAAAGGGGTTGGAGAAAAGGGGTTAGAGAAAACTTACTCTTTTCTGAAGTATGCAGTGAAAAGACAGAAGGCAACAGTCTCACGTTGCAGCAAGGGAAGTTACAGTTGGATATAAGGAAAAAATTCTTAGCTGGAAAAGTAAAGTGCTCTGGCAGGTTGCCCACAGAGCCTGTGGAGTCTCCATCCCTGGAGGTATTCAGAACTCAACTGGAGAAGATCCTGAGCAACCTCATCTAATTTTAAAATTGTCCCTGCTTTGATAAGCTCCATGGGTCTCTACTTTGCTTAGGCTGGTGTATTTCTTCTGTGAAGACACAGCCTTAATGCAATATAATTGCAAAATATGATTCTAAGATGCTTTTATTGCAGTAGCATTTGAAGAAATGCATATTTGAGTCCGTCTTGGAACATTTTATCAACATCATGATGTTATTATGAAAAGAGTTAAATATGCGTGTTTTGGAGCAAACGTGCCCTGTTTTGGACAACTTGCAATCATGAGTTCCCAGGGACTAAGACATCACCTTTGGATGGTATAAATTAGCACATTCTTTAACTATTATTTTCCCTGTGGTGTTCTACATGGTCTGTTCCTTTTCCAAAATAATCTAGGCTTACAGACACATTTGAAAATCTTGATGACCTGTTTTAGCACTTGAATACCTTTGATGATTTACATTTTGGGCTCCTAAAATGTACACTTGTTATCTTTATCTTATATCAGGTATTTGATGAGATGAGATTCCTGTTGTTCA
This sequence comes from Apteryx rowi, assembly GCF_003343035.1. Taxonomy (NCBI): domain Eukaryota; kingdom Metazoa; phylum Chordata; class Aves; order Apterygiformes; family Apterygidae; genus Apteryx; species Apteryx rowi. The sequence continues at coordinate 616,028 of NW_020451282.1, forward strand.
GTCACAGCAATGTGAGTTGGTTCAGTGCTTACACACCTAAATTGATGGCATGTGCACAGCTGCATAAACTTTTTTTTCTCACTTAAAATTGCTTTTATCACAAAATATAAGATTTCTTACATGGTCATAGTTGGGTAGTTTTGAAAGCAAACATGGTTAGAATCTTCCATTTTGAAACCCTTCTAGTTTTTTTTTCAGCTGATTTTCTTATATTTAGTTGTTATTTAGTTTCTTTAGCCTTTCCCTTTTGAATATCAAAGAGTTAAAAAGGAAACATTATTCATTCACGCCTATCAAATACAGTTGAAAGTAACTTATTCCTCTTTTGTTTGAGCCTGTTGACTCTTTGTTTCAGAAGGATATACTGAAACAATTGCTCAGGAAAAAAATATTCTGGAATGTCAAGTAGCAAACCTTCATCTGCCACCTTTTTCTCTTATAAACAGAAATCAGAGATTTAAACATGGGTGCGGTCTTGTTTGAACAGAGTACTCACATTAATTCAAACATGGTTTTCCTCCTAACACTGCTTGTCTGGATCTGTTTTAAGGATGACATTTTTTCCATTAGTTTTTATTCAACAATCACCTTGGGTTCTAGCCATTTGGGCTGCAACCGTTTTAGGAATGGTTTCCAGTAATTTGGCCTGAATTCATAACAGCTCCAGCTAGGAGTTGTCATTCATACAAGGTATGTTCTGTGTCCCACCTTCTCTAGGGCTCAGATGGCGAAAATCAGGACAACACTGGCATGCTGTGTGTTTCGACACAGAGAAGTGCAGTTTGCAGTTTGGGGCTAAATTTGAGGCAGTTAAGGGCTCACTTCATAATGAAATTCATAACTTGGCATACGAAAGTGCCGTTCACTGACTCTAATGGAACTTCACACTGTTTAACTTGCAAAACATTTGTGTCATGTTCCTTATTCTAAGCATATGCTTGTGTTGTGATCAGTGTCGGATGTCTGTCTGTATCAATTTTCAAAGCCCTTATAAAAGGAGCCATTGTAAAATGCAAATATGCATTACAAATGACATGATATGTATGAAAGTTAATTCCTATCAGGGTGAAAACAATGTGGGAGTGAACAGGATTAGATGGGAGCATTCATATTATGGATACAGTAAAGCCCAAACTAAGGGAGACTGGAAAATCTGCTTTAAGAACAAGGTATTTTGTATTTAATGCAAATGTATGCAGAAAGTTTCATGTTGAATTCAGTGCACTTTTTTGGATCAGGCCCAAAGGCCATAGACATATCACCTGAAGCCAAGTCTCTGAGCCCAAGCTGTGAGTCCGGGACAAATATCCAAACAAGTGCTAGCACTAACATCCATTAACTCACAACAAACAACTCCATTAGATACTCCAATTTAATAGTCATCTACCTCTTTTAAGATAAAACGGCACTTACATGACCTACATTTTTGAAACTCAAGACCCTCTAGACATTTTCATAGTTCACTGTGGGTTCATATTTTCATTTTAGTGATACTTCATTACTTCAGATAAGATTGTAAGTACCCCACAGTAGTTTTGCTAAGTGGAATGCAGCTTCTCAGTGAAGTTGCGTGATATCTTTGAGATACTGAGCAAGATGCATCTATAGATCCAGTAGCCTTTACGTATGTTTGGGTTTACATCAACAGGGAGAAGGATTTCAGACTCCCTTCCTCGCTGCTTTTCCTGGGCGCTGTTTTGGGGCCCACATTAGCCTGTGGAAGCAGAGCAGAGAGGGTGATTTACACCTCCTGCCAGTGGGGCAAGCTGTAGATGAGCCACACATGCTGAGAGAGCAGGCTGTTCTCAGGGAAGGCTCGAGCCCACAACCCCCATAACCATCCAAGGTTGTGGCTGAATGCCATAGTCCAGCACACCCTCAACGGTAGCATCTACTCCCTTATCTTCCGATAAATGGAGTTTCCCTAGGTATCTTGTGATGCCTTTTAAGGTTCATTAGGTGGCAACTCATGACATTTCTTAAGTTTCCCTCCCCCATCACATAATTACTTAATAGTTTGAAATATTTATTGAGCATGAAGCTTAATTACTCTGAAGATGAGAATAACATTCAGTATTCCCATGAGAGCGTGGCACATGGCTAATTACAGTTTTATAATTAAGCATGCAGTGGGCTTAGAAAAAAAGCATCCAAGAAGCCTGCTGAGCCCCAGCAGTACAATAGAAAGCAAGAGTGCAAATCCTGTGGAAGTGAGACAAGGATTCAAAATTCAATAGATCAAAGAGAAAATTGTCCAGAAATTGCAAATGGGCACCCTRAAGTTATATTTGGGCTAAATTTGAGAGGCACATGAGAAGGGGATGGGAGGAGAGGAAAAAAACTGGAAAAGGGAGAAAGTTACTTTTATTTCAGATTTATTTGGTTGAGACATTTCTAACATTTTAAATCCTAACACAGGATGTGAGACTATAGCCCACCAGCAAAGCCTCTGCACTACCCTAAAGAGCTGCAATTTGGTTATTTACATGAATGCTTGCCTTTATATGGGTAAATCTTCCCCAGTAAATTCCAGTTTATTTTGAGTATTTTGTATTTTGAAGACTCAGGAAGAGATTCTGCAGCTCTTGCTTCCAGATTTTGTGACTCAGAGGTTGGAAGTGTTACAAAGATTTTGAATAAAAAATGATTTGAAATGAACAACTATTTAAAATTACAATCTGAAAAATAGAGTGCACTTCAGGGCTTCAGAACAAGTGTGACTAGCTGAAAGAATCAATAGGGAATCAAGCAAAGGTAATGCAAGGCTCAGCAGTCATTTAATCTGAACATAAGTTAACAAAAAGGTAAGGAGAAACAAACCTGAGATTTCAAATGACCACCAGGAATTAGGACCTTGACTTTTCTCATCTTATGCTCATCTCCTCCCGCCATCCACTGTGTAGGTTCATTGATTCAATATCGTGAGGAAGTATGATATTTTATGAATTTCCTGCATCAGCAGCTTTTCACTAGAGGTCTCCCATCCAATTACAGATACAGAATAAACATACTAAGCTTGTGCAGCATGACCTGGTCACAGCTTACTGCAGTATAGCTGTAAGTTAATTGCAATTTTCCCTTACAGTGACTTATTCACACTAATGTCATGTTCCTAAGTATTAGTTTTGAAGATTTCTGAATTTCATTAAAAGCACGATTATTCTCAGGGAAAACAAATCTCCTTGAATTAAATAAACAATATAACTCTAGTTAGAGAGGTTAGTGACCTTTTAGCAGGCCACAGAAGAATTGAGACAAGCCTCATTCATTTACAGAAAAAAAATCACTTTTTTTCTGAGTTAACACTGTGTGGCAAGTATTTGAATGTGCAATTAATTACTTTTCTTCTGAGAGACTCTACAATGAGCACATATCTGTACCACTCATTTAATGACTGTGTTTCCTAGAACATGACGATTTTGCTTTGTAGTAGTTGCACTGCAATAGAGAGATTTAGCTCAGCCCTTAGTCCTATATATCTGTCCTGTATCCTATATATGAAACATTTGTGTTTTAATTCTTCCATTGTGCGTATGTGGGTGTTTTAGGAAAGCTAATTACATTATTACAGCAAGGTGTGGTGACTCTTTTTATACAGCACTGTACCATATTTTAGATAACATTCAAGTGAGGAATTACGGCAGCAGCATTCAGTTCCCCAGCCAACACATACCTAACTCAGAAAGCTTTCTGTGCATCGGTGCCTTTGTACCTAGTGTTTCTTTTGTAGCTGGTTCTAGCAGATTTATTCCTCCCTTTTCAGCCACCTTATTTTGGTCCTCTGAACCTCTCCTCAGTGTTTAATGTGCCTAGCTTTGCCATTGATGCAGAGCAGAGAAATAGATGGAATTTAAGCTGTCTGAATATGGCCAAATTGTCACAAAGGGAGTTAAGAATTGCTTACTAGCACATTGTAAACACCCAGACTTCCTATGTAAACAAGGCCAACACTAATAAAAAAAAGGAATGAATGTTACTTTTGCTAATAAGTCAGGCCATTCATTTAATGGCACAATGATACAGTATTAACATAGCTGGATATTTTAAGCTGCATTCCACTGATCCAATCCTTAAAAAAAAAACAAAACAAAAAAAACTTGGCCTTGTAAAGTAAAGCTTTATGCATACATCTTCTGTCATACCTCAGAATGAATATTCTGCCCTGTTCCATACACATGATTTTCAATCTCCCTTCTTTTGTTTGACTAATGAGATAAAGTAACATTTCTGCATGAGAGCATTTCAGCTAAGACTAATTAATATTCAAATAGCTTAGAAGAAAGATTAATCAATCTTAGATTTCATAGTAGTCTATTTTCTCTGCTTTCATTTGGGAAGACCCCTAGGTCTTAAAGCTGTAAGGTTTAAGAAAGTCCAGCAATAATACAGGCAAAAATTAACATCAGACATACAAAGAAAAGTATGAACATAAACTTCCCACACTGGCCTATTCCCATGGTGTTTAGACCCTTCAAATGTTTGTAGACATTTACCATATTTTCCCTTAGTCATCAGTTGGCCACGCTCATACATACTTAGGCCTTTTAGTCTTTCCTCATAAATCAAACTGTGCAGCCCATGATTACTTTTGTTACTTCTAGCTGAAGTTTTGCCAGTTTGATGACATCTGTCTGGGATCAAGGCTTATTCCAGAATTTGCGGACAGAATTGTAATTGTTGCTACTTCTAGAATCAGTCCCAAAGCTAGGAGCCCATGCTCCTTGGAGAAAGGGCTTGGCATTCCCAGAATGGTGAAGGTTTCAGAGACCTAGGGAATATAGTGGAAATTATGCTGCATTGGGCACAGGCCGGTGTCCTCAGAGAGGGTTCAAACCAAAGGGGAGGTGTTTCTTTCTTCTAGAATTAATGCTGAGTATGGGGACTGTGCTGATGCAGTAAGAAACTTTGCTAATATCGCAGTCTGGTGGCTCAGTGCTTGAGACTGTTTAGGGGCAGTATGTGGAGGAGAATTAAAAGCAAGGAAACTGCCTAAACTGGTGAAATGGGAGGTGGACATAAGTGAGCTCATACTTTGCCCATCTCAACCTCTGCTACTTCCTAGCATCTCTGGAGTGGAAACGCAGCTCTGAAGTGCTTTGGACCGGGCTGCCCCAGCTGGGAACAACTGTGAGGAAAAAAAAAAAAGTTGATGCTGATATAAAATATAACTTTAGTAGAATTAGAAAATTAATGCATGCAAGGAGTGGAGGTGATATCATATCTGGATATTAACAGAGGAACAGACAGCATATCTAATTCATATTGGCTTGGATAGATGTGGACTGAAAGCTCCTTAGGCTTGAGGGCAGAGGAAAATGATAAATGGCAAAATACTGCCTTGGAGAGGAAAGGGGGAGTTACAGAGTTTGTGCTAAGATTGGTGGCAAGCTTCTTTGGGAGGTGAGATATAGAAAGCATTCAGCACCCTGCAGAAAAGGCCTCAGAGCCTGACCTACTGCTTGCTGGGAATCTCTCCATTGACTTGAAATAAAAATCAAAATAGTTCTGATGTGACCACATCAATTTACAGAAAGACATTTTGTAGTATACACCAAGAAAAAATGGTGACAATATTCCTTTTAAAGTTTTAGATTTCCTGTAGTTTTGGTTGAATGGCAAAGTGGATTTACCCGCATGGTATAGGCTTTCTGATTTTGAGTTTGAACTACAGAATTTGCCACTGCTTTCTCATGAGCAAGGCAGCATCTCAAGTCTTATCTACAACCTAAAAAGCAAGGTAAAACAAAATATGATACACTTTGCTCATTTGGGCTTCTTTTTCAATCCTGCAGCTTGCAGACATGTTCCTTGCTTTGATAAATTGCTGAAGTTAAGCTTGCTAGAATTTGTCCCCTAGATTATCAGAAAAAAGATGGAAAAAAAATATCAGTACAGAGAGAAGTTAGTTTTTCTTTCCAAACTCAGTAGAATTAAATGCTGTCAGTAAAAGATTGTTTTTAAAATACATTGTCAGATGTTGCTCATTTCCATGCGAAACAGGAGCTCCTTTGCCAAATATGCATGGGGTATTTGTTCCATGTTATGCATAGTGCTTATGTCGGGTTGCTATCATTGGTCAAATAAAAAATGAAGGCCGAGTTCCAAACTCTTAGTCACTGTTGATCTGAATCTGTGGAATCAAGGGGGAAAAAAGGCTGTCTTTTTTAAAGAAACCACAAGGACCAATAATAGACCATTCCATGTAATTAAATGTAGTGATTTCTTATAGACAGTTTCATTAATTTTCCATATATAATTTACATTGCAAAGATAAACTCATTAATAAATGGAAAGTAAAATTTTGCTTTCAAATTTGTCAAATTTGTAAGGCAGGGCCAATAAGGATATATCAGTCCTAGCCAATTAAGCCATTATGGGATTATCATGATGCATTAGCATGCTCCTGACAAAGTTTTGGCCCATGGCAGCAGGTGCTCTTCCAGACGATGCCGAGGCCTAATTCAAGTGATGGACAACCTCAGCCCATTTTAATGACCAGCACAAACGCAGTCTAAAGGACCCACTGATTCCCCTTCCTCTGTCGAGCGGCCATATCATCAGGCTGCACGTTAGACCTTGCCTCTGTGGTCCCAGAAATGCTGTGTTCCTCTGTCCACCCAGCACGCACCTCTGACGTTCAGCACTTGCATTATTCACAGTTGTAAGAATGATATTGCCTTAAATCCCCTCCAGGCCAGCTTGTTGGCATGTTTCTGGAGAGTGAGAGATGTAGATTAGGTGTATTTCTGCGCCGCGAGGACACTGAACCCGGGTTTCTCACCTCCAGGGAAGCCCTGCAGCCACGGGGCAGTTAGACAAAAGGAACATCCCCTCCATGAAAAGGAGGCCGATGTGTAGCTTGTGCTGAGTCCCGTTCTGCTGCGTGAGGCACGTCCGAGTGTGCCCTCAGCTTGGCAGCTAGCGGGGACCTCATTTCTGGATCCGAAATCTGCTTCGGCAGGCGCCAAGGTGCTCGGGCTGGGGCTGCCCAGGAGGAGAAGCGTGCCTGGGGGACTGCAAGGCAAAAGCCCGGTTGGGGTGGAGAGGGCTGGACTGCAGGTTTGGCCTAAGCTTCTAGCATGTGGGTTTGACCATACATCTTCACAGGGTAAAGCCGCTTTTGTTTTATCTTTGATATTTCTGCCACATACTACACCAAGCAGTGTAGGCTGTTTGGTAATGCTGAGGACTGGAATACACTACATTAGGCTCTGGTCTAACTGTATGAGGCTGAAGAGGTATTTAAGACAGCATTTCCGCAAAACTGGGCTCTGATTCTGAACACTCTTGCATATAGCAGCTCGACCGACCAACCTATGGAGGTGCTCAGCCCTTGCGCTGCCAGTAACTGCAGCGGCAGTCTTTGTGGAGAAGGAGGGGCCGTGTTTAAAACCTGCAGTCCGTAATTCCTCTTGTTCCACTGAATCCGTCCCTTTTAGATGGTGAATGCTTAACACACAGAATGTAACTGATATACTTCTAAAATGCTTGAAAAAGAGCCCACAATTATCAGAAGAATTGTATATGATGTTCATTTATAATTCACACATTTATTTTTTGCAGCTGTTTTTGAATATACGAGTAATTGCGAGGCAAAGATTATATACCTTCCTTATCTTCCCTCTTCCCAACTCTTTATGTTGGTATTCTCACCTTTTTCTCTACATCTCAATTTTTTATATTGAATCATATGAAAACATCAAATAGAAGCAAGGTTCTTGTCATTTCAAACAAGCTTTATCCAACCTGGAATTCTGCTATGAGCCTATCCCCATGGATAAGCATGTTTTGGAGTTAGGAATTTAGCAGTGTGCTCTCTCCTTTGTTACAAGGCTACTATTAGTGAATCAGTGTGGTGCCTACCACTCTCATTAAAGATCAAGGCAAAACAAATCCAACTCTGAAATTACATTGTTATCAATCTCTTTAAAGTCCTGGAATAGCTTAAATTTGTCTCAGTGTGCTCTGCCATCAAGCCCCGTGTATAAATGCATCTCTTCCCCAAAGACTACAGCTTCTCCTCAGCTGGAACTTTATTGAAAAGATTTATTTTTTTCAGAAGTGAGCGACTGCTATCAATAATTTCATTTCCCAGCTGCTCTGTGTTCATTTGATTTTGTGTATTGGCTTTTCCAGAGCCAATATGGGAATTTAAATGCAAATCCTAATGCATTATTTTGTACTGTATTTAAGACTTAGGAAGAGGAGAAATATTCCTATGCATGGAAGAGCTTAATGATATCTTTGTATTTTCATTTTCAAGAGGCATTTGTCCCCTGAAGAGTTCCAGGAAGTCTTCAAAATGAGCATTGAGGAATTTGATCGTCTGGCACTTTGGAAGCGGAATGACCTGAAGAAAAAGGCCCTGCTTTTCTAGCCCCTCCCAGATAAAATATGTGCTTAATCAAAACAAAAAATAGTCTTGCCAGAACTATCACATGCACTTGCTGTTGAACCATTTTCCAGCTTCATTGTGTTATTATGTGTCGGGGGAAACAAAGGACAGATTAGATGGCAACGCACTGGAATACAGAGAATTTGCTAATCTTGCATGACCAGCTGGTTTTGTCAGTAACTCCTGGTCCTACCCAGTTTACAACATGCAGAAATCTAGCTTTAAATTTATTGTTGCTTGCAGTTATTGCTTGATAAAACAGGAAATTTCGAAAGGAAGAGCAAAAGGTGTAGCTGTGACAAAGGAAATTCATCTAACATTTTGTTTCATTAAGTTTTACAACAGAGATGCAATTTTTACAAAATCAAGCATGTAACGAATATAAAATTCTCCAAAGAGGGATCACATGCTGTTAAAAATGTGGTAAAAGCCAAAGAAAAGCATGTCAGCAAGCAATTACTGCAACTGTTTTAAGTGTGGTACTTTTTAAGAATGAAAGCTGTGGAAGCACCTTAAATCTAGTTCATGTACTTTAGACACAAGCTACTCTCTTGAAGGTCGTGTTTGTCTAAATGGTAACTAGCTATCTTTAATTACAACACAAGAGTTTTTATTTTATTAAAAATATATTATGACATAAAACACTTATAATAACTAAAATATATAGAAACCTACTTAAAAATTTAGTCCCATTCATCAGGAAAACTAAAGCCTTATTGAAAACTGGTTTAAGAGTGTATGGTGCCAGTAAACTGTGTTTTCCTGGTATTTTGGGATGTTTGGAGAATTTTTTTTTTACATTTCATGCTGATAAAAATACCATGTAATCTTAATTATATGTAGATAGATATATCTATCTATAAAATAATTATTTTCATTAATATATGTTCTGAATAAAGGCATTCTTACTTTCTCCACTTTCTGGCTTTACATGCTAAGCCATGAGAACTATGATGGCAATTGGTAGGTGTGGAAATGGAACAGTTCAGCATAAAATGTAACAAAAAAGCTTGATGTGCTCTATCAATAATATATCAAATTATAATCTAACTATTATGAATTGCTCATGCATTAATATTTGCATGTTTCTGCAAAAATCGATCTTCAAAAAAAGAAACTATGTGATACCAGTGCAGTACCTTGAAACGTTACGTTAAACAACAAGCAAAGCTAATAAAATCTAGCATTTGATATGAGCGTTAGACCTTAATATCTCTTCCAGCTGAAAGACTGTATTAAATTTAATAATTTCATATGGTAAGAAGTATTGTTGCTGACAAAGAATGTTTTAAAGTGAGTTGCTAGTTTTGTGCGATACTAAAAGAGCATTACAGAAAAGTACATTTTTCAGCCATGTGTCAGTATTCTGCATTTTTACTGCCTTGAATGTTTGTACTCACTTCCTACTTCACTATGTCTTTTTGCATTTCCGTAAGGTAACTGGTTAATATATGCACTACTACACACTGGTTCAACTGACCCAGCATTGGAAATATCATAGCATTGAACATGCCTTCTTCCAACTAACTTTCAAAATCCATGCTGTTGGAAATAAGTATTTTCTCATGGCGTAAATGTTTTGTCTGATGATACAAATGTTTAAAAAATTCATTAAAACGAAGACGTAACTCAATGACTCGGCTAATGTGTGTATAATTTTTAGATTGTACTGCTGCTCTGGATAGGTTCTCCCTGTAATATTAATATGTAATTTGCATTAGATTTGCCCAGTGAGGAGAAAGGATACTTCTTATTGTTTAATGTACATCTGAATTTTGAGTACTGCAAAGTTGGTTATAATTTAAACAATACCTCTAGCAAATGCACACCTCACCAACCAAAAGCTGCTTCATTGGTGGTGTTCAGTGTACACCATCATTAGCCAATCTTGACTGAGAGCTCCTGATCACCAGTAGGCAGCATCTGCAATGCTCTTCAGCCTTGGTATAGATTGTTATGTTTTACCTATATGTGAAAATTAGCTGCTCACTGAAACTGGCCAGTCCAAAATGTGATCGGCAAGGTCCACTGATACCATGAAAATCCAAATCTAGGGGAGCAAGTGGTTGGAGAATGATGATGAATATGTTTGTCTGACATTGATGAAGACCACAGTTCTCACCTACACCTTCTTGGGACATCAAATTGGTTACAAGTATTTTCTCAATGAGAAATAAATTGCAGGTGGATTGAAGAAATCCATATACAGGTGCAGATCAGATTCGGCATAGATCTTCATAAATGGTTTGAAAATTGCTTAACCACAGCAGCCATTGTACTGATGTAGGATTTAGCCTATGCTGCAAGGAAACTGCGCATTAATAAGCAATGTGGGTGATCAACAGCTCTACATTCCTATATCATATTCCACAGTTGTATGGCAGATGACAAGTGAGGACAGTTAGAGCATGTGAGCTCTGTTTTATATATGTATGCTGTTTTGAGCCAGTTAGTTAGGATGTCAACAGTTCAAGTGTCTGCTGAAGGCTATTGCCTCACCTGAGCTAAATCAGATGTAGCTCCTGTTTTACATATCCCCTATGTAAACCTTTTAGCTCATGAACATCAGTTCTCATGACAATGTACAACTGCACCTAGGAATGGTACCCCATCATCTATCTGTATTTGCCTACAAATTAATTCTTCATTCTGGGCTCCCCTTTATGGTCAGCAAAGAGAAAAAAGCACTTTCACCACATCCTAATGTTCAAAATGAGTTGTACACATTGCACAAATGCACATTGCACAATTGCATATTTCTGTCCATTGAATATAAAGAAAGCCTACCTGACTGCAGATGTCTACATGGCAAACTACCTAATCTTAGATGAAATAAAGGCCATGCCTCCTGTCTAAGGGGTCGAATACCAATCCCACAACCATTGTCAATTCCTAGAGCATGTTTCCAAATGACTTTCAAGGCATCAGGCTGGTTCTCTGAATTGCACAGATCTAATGAAAGGCCTTAACACAGTAATTTTTTGTCTTCACTGCACTATTCACCAAGCAAGCACATATTAGATGCCAAACATGCAAAGATGTTTTATAAAACAGTTTATCAACTTAGGTTCCTACTACCAGCCAAACCAAAAAGGAATTTTGGCTTCCATACACAAAACCTTTGCTGCCCTGAGACAAACAAGTACTCTTGTGTATCCTGCTTATTTTGTTCTCTTGAAAGCTTGAAATGGTCTGTAGATGTCTGTTCTGTGCAAAGGTGGCATAACTCAGTAAGCTGTTCTGTTTTTCAGATGATACATGTCAATGTATCACTCTATATTTAAAGCATCTACTGTCACATGGTGTACAGACCTTTCCAGCATAACTGAATTCTCATTTACAACATGATATTGTATGCTAGATTTGGTACCAGCCAGACAGTGTAAAAGGGCCATAAAGTGAGCAATGTTGTAATTTGCTTCACTACTAAGTCTTCTGCACATCACCTAACCTCTGTAAACCAGACATAGCATAACAAAGACTACAACAGTTCTGTTTCTAAAATTTATTGTATTTTCCCCACTTTAAAATACAAATTGTAATTTTAGTCATTTAGTCTACTTTCAGTAACCTAGAGCATCTCATTAAATGTGAATAGACTTACACATGCGTAATCAATGTTCTGGTTTATTTCTAGAGTCCATATGCTAATTTTAAATAGCATTATGAAATGGAAGATGCATTTCGGAGTAATTACATAACTCTTTGCCAAAATTTTCCATCTAGTAGTGTGGTCCAGCATTGGCAGTTACAAACTGAGAGTCTCAACACACATCAGCCATTTTTTAGATAATGGTCTTTACAGTTAATAAGATACTGTTCCATAGTGGTGTTTTCGAGGAAATGCTGTCTTTCAGCATTTTTTTAAGTATGGGTATGGCTATGCAGCTTATAAGTATCAATGTAATTCATCAAGGAACCAATTTTGATCTGTATTCAAGAAGCAAGGGAATTCTGTCAGAGATTTCATTTTCATACTTGGCTCTGATTTGTGTATCTCAGCTGTTCAGGACAACCCTGATGTATGACTTAATTCTCACCTCATGTATTTTAAAGAAGGCATGTCTCAAACACAACAATGAAAAAGCGAACTGATTTCATCATCATAGTCTTTGAGACAAAGGAACACATGGATTTTTGTGGTTGACTTACTAATGCTGAGCCTCTCTGGCCAACAAGTCCAGATAGGAAACCAGGCATGCCAAATTACCATTATAGCTGTCTGAGAAGGCTGGACATTTTCTCTCTGACCTTCTGGTATTTCTTTTCCTTGTGGTTCAGTGGAGAACTCTGAAGGCTGTAATTGCAGAAACAAGAAAATACATAGTTTTGAGAAGCTACCTGGAATCTAATAATCCTTTGAGACAAAGATTGTTTTACATGATCCAAAACCATACAGCTCAGGCCGAGAGAGACACCTTGTCTTATATGCGTCATTTTGATGAGGAACCACCTATTTAAACTTTCCCAAGCATGTTCAAGCCAGGTCATTAATTTTATTAGCCTTTTCACAGATCTGCAGGAAAATGATGTTCTGCCATTTGCAAATGAGCTAGATCAGATCCCAAACACTGCTGTCTGTAGGGCAGACGGGCTCCCGAGTGTCATCGTAGTCTCCTGACTCTTTGACATGTGTGTGAGGAAAGGGGTCATATTCCTTTAAGCTTCCTAAGATCCAAATTGGCCCTTCAGCAGTGTGATTACTGGATAACTCAGAGGCATGGCTACAGTTTTGCAGATATCTTGAATATCTGCAAAAGAGAAAAGACTGGTTTTAAGATTGTAATGATAGACTGCAACCCTCTTGTACATGTAAAATTATACTGGAGCCTTGCGTTTCTTTTTCAGGTCCAGGCCACCTCTGATGCATGGCCAAATCCTCATATGCTCACTAGAGGTGCCAGCTCAGGTTTGTGAATTTTAGTTTCCTTCTCATTTTTCTTATTCTGTGAAAAGCCATGTTAGAAATGGTGACATCCAATAAAAATGCGTGCCTTTGAAACTTTAGGGCTCAATAGTTTACTTCACTGGTAATAAAGTTGTCAGCACACACACCAGATTGAAGTTAGTTTGTTGGGTTCTTTCAGCTGGGTATTATTTCCTCTTCGTATCAGCCGCATCTCTGATTAAAGCTAACAGAAGTAAACAGTTTTATGTGTTATTTCTAAGTGCTCTTACTTTGATCATTTAGCACCTTTTCTTCCTACCCCTCAGTGTCTGACATCTTGAATATTATGCATGTAGGTATTTGTGAGTAGGTAGTTTCCATTTTTTAAATGATTGAACAATTATATGCAGCATTCAAGCCATTTGGCGCAGGCCAACAGTCCTTCTGTTCCAGCCTGGCCAGCATCAGCAGCTCCAGGATGCATATAAATGTATTCCAGGCTTTAAGTAGCAGGCTTACTGTCTCAGCTAAGAAAAATTTACCATTTATTATAAGAAATCTGGGTATCCTTTCTGAATATTGTTAAATTTGTGTCCTCAATGATTTGCTCTGGCATGGGGTTTTGCAATACAATCCCATGTTGTACCCAACATTACATACCCTTTTTTACTCAACTACTTTTTAACATAGTCATTGATACATTAATGGTATGATTCAAAAGTTCCTGATCTATTTTCTCGGCTTGCTGTGGTGAACTCATTTATTACATCCTCTTACTCATCTCTCTGCTAACAATCACAGTCTTCTCAATTTTTTTTGAGAGGAAAATCTTTTTGTGCCCTTGATCATTCTTCTGTGACCTCCTCTCACTCTTCTTTGAGGTTTGTTGTACCTTGTATTCAGGAGGTGGTGACCCACAATAAAGGCATTGCAATACTTGCCTTATATTCACCGTGCCATGTCAAACGTTCTAACATCATCTTTATCAGGGGAAGAAGAAAGGTAGGAATGGTTTTAATTTTTTTGCTACACATATACTTTATGCCAAGGCCCTTCTTGATCTATTCTCAATATTGCAAGCTTCTTTCCTGAGGGGACATGCTTCTAAACTAATGCATTGTAAGAGTCATTTTAACTTTTCCCACTACTCTCCACACCTTTTCATTTATTGATAATTAAATAGGTAGCATGATAGCAAATTAAACAACCCAAGTTGTCAATGGTCTGTCTGAATTTCCTTATAGTTCTCTAGCCCAGAATAATTTAGTTTGGGAATCACTTAAATAATCTTGATGTCACTTGACGATTCCACTAATCAGCCCTTAAAAAAAAAAAAAATCCCAGATAAAGCATATGGGAACTCGTACAGACAGTCCAGGCACCCCAGGTTTAGCTAATTTATACTGGAGACTTTTCAGCTCATAGCTAGATTTTGATAGATGGCAATACATGCAGGACTTTATGAGAGGCACTCCATAAGACATAAACAGCATGAAATTGTTCAAATCATAATATTTTTTGGTATTATATGTTATCATTGGCAGGAAGACTGTGCTGCCATAGGGTATTGTGGGGGGCTGAATTTCAGGGCAGAGAGTTCCTTCCAGGCTCTATAAATGTTCTCTGAAAGTGTTCTATACAAATATGAACATCTGATTATGTGTTTTCACATTTACTTTACATTTTCAACTCTGAAATATGTGCACAGTATGTAAATTAGCATGTTTCGGGCCTTCTGCAGTTCACGAGGTGACTAAAATGATTATTTCTACTCTGAAATTAGAAGTATTTATGAAAGTTCTTTTGAATGTGATCCTGGTTACTACAAAAATTATGGCAAGACATCTACTCATTTCAGTAAGAAATGAACAGGCCTACTACTTGTAAAACAAACCTTATAAAGATACTTACCCTACATCATGTTTATCAGGCCTTCATTTCCAAACACTTTCCAAAAGGCAAGCATTAAAGTAGAAGTGTCTGTCCATTAATAAATCTTTTTCTTTCAAAATCCTTAAAATTCATTAATTGGAAGAATTGGAAAGGTTTTTGGAGCAGAAAAATAGAAATAGTGTGTCTTTGTTACTTCAGAAAGTATAATTAAATGCAAAATTGGCCAAACTTTCTTGAAGGAATAAGAAAGTACAAGTAAAAGTGAAAAAGAGACAGCTTGACTCAGAATGAGTTAAATAAAGAGTAAATCAGGTATAAATAAGGAGTAACTTTAGTAGTTGCTTACATAAATTTCAGTAGGCAAGACTGCTAAGTACAGATATCACAAAGCAACACAGATTATAATGCTCAGTGGGTTTATCTGAATAACTGAGAATTTGAACAGAATTACACAGATGTTGTTTTGACAGATGAAAAGCTTAACAACTGGCTGTTCCCGATCTTGATGATAAAAGAAAACAAAGGTATCAAGTTGTGTATGTTGTTGATCAGTGGGGGGAAAAAAGAGGTAGGGAAGGGCTGAAATTCCATTTTTGGCTCAATCCTGCTAGAGTTGTAAGAAAGCAGAGTCAAGGAGATTACAGGAAACCTTGTCCTGGTGTATTCACCCTTAAACTAAAACTAAAAATAAAAATAATGAGCTTAGGATTTTAAAAGCATTTTTTAAGTTTGCGCTGTGCAAAGGTAGAGCTACCTTTCCATGCTGCTAGGAGTTTAATGTGCAAATAATAAAAGGATGTTAGCATAGCATTTTGGAAATGTCAAATGCTAAATGCTAAACCCACTGAAATCAGTGGAGGTTTTCTCTGAACAGGACCTCAACGGTCAGGTTGTATAGAGCTTGCTGTAAAGCTGAACTCAGAAGGAGGAGGGATAGTGTGCTTGTGTTTAGCTCAAACAGAGGACTATCGATGGGCAAGTAAACGTTTTTAGCTACACATTAAGGTTCTGTAAAGTATACATCACCTTTTTGTACCCATTCCTTCATTCACCCTGCTTCACAATTGACAGTGGAATGAAGAATCTAATTTAAGATTTTTACATCCCTGCAGAAGGAGAATAGGTGCAAACTGTCTCATTACATAGGATAAGTTATATTGGTGCATAGAATAAGGAGAGGCACAGGCATAATTTAAAAGCTACATAATCGCTATTCTTGAAGTTTATATGGTGCACATTTTTCTTTAATTCGCTTTCTGCAGAAATGTGAATGCCATTTCCATAATAGCAACTTTTACCTGTATAAGAAATACTTGTGGGGCACAGATATAGTAAGCACTAAGTGAGGTTCCTGAAACAAATTTTAAAAGTATATGTAAAATCAAAAATTATATTTCTGTTATCATTGCCATAGGTATTGTTATTCTGTGCTGAAATTGTACATATACACATGAATAGCTTGCAAACTCATTTGATGGAGTAGATACAGTGGGACACACCATGTATCATTACAAGTTTAATTAATGAGGTGCTGTCAGTCCACATCTCAAGGATCTCTCCTCTATGCTGAGTACAATCCTATCTTGATGCATATTACAGTTTTATGTGATTGTAAGACTTTTCTGACATTTCTGAATAGAGCTTAATGTACTTCTGAGTCTCTTGTATTCAGTGACTCCACAAGAGATGCGTGAGTTTTTGTTTGGGAACACAAGTTGTTTTGTGTGTGTGTGTGTGTGTGTGTGTGTGTGTGAACTAAGTCAGCTCAAAGCTGGATCAAAAAGTCAAACTAGACTTTTTCTGGTGCAGCATCATTAACAAAGAGGATCTGTGCAGACAAAAATATACCCACAGTTACAGCTGTCCAGCAACACTGCACAGTTGAGCTCCATTCAGTTGCAGTAAGCACTTCTGCAGATAGTGCATACCAGGAGTCCAGAGCTGTGTTGGCTCGGCCCCTAACTTGAACAAAAAATAATAAAATGTCTTAGTTGTTCAAATGAATAGCTAAAACTTTAAGCAGATTTGTTCATTCAGACAAGAAGTTTGGGGTTTTTTTGGTTTTTTGGTTTTTTGCAAAGCTGATTTTATAGAATGGCTGCATATTTGATAGAATTAAAAAAGATTCCCTGGCTTTCAAACACTTTGATGCTTATTCTTCACAGAGGGGGGAATGCCTGAACAAATGTGCTATTAGTAGCTGTTGTTTGAAAAATGAAAGTATCAAAACTTGGTTTGTGGCCATGAGAGATTCAAAATTCATTTGAACTCCACTAAGCATGAGCTATACTTTTTTTCAGTGAGGCAGTACAAGCCACAAATAGAGATTACAAAATTTACCTGCATCAGCTTTATGTAATTGTACTCAGAAGAGCAAACCTGGAAAGTATGTGGGACCCAGGAAAAAAACTCTTTGAAGAGATTTACTACTTTTTAAAAAAAAATTCAGAAAGATGCAGAATATTTTAGTATTACATAAACACACAGTCTGCAATAACTGCATCATAGTACAAGATAAAAAAACACTTTATCAAGAGCTTTCTTCTGTGGTTAAAAGACACTTATTCCTACTTTGTAAATGTCTCAAGTGTCTGAGACAGCCACAGAAGCATATTTTTCTTAAAGTAAATCACAGTTTCAAGGTAACAGAAATGGATTTTGTCAAAAAAAACAGAACATGCTTTCTGCTTTTTTCCCTTCGGAGCATGTACCTTCAGTGAAACCCTGCCATCACTACGGTTTATTGCAGAGAGCGGGAATTAATGTAATTTCACTCCAGCTTTTGACAGTCCAGATTGCACAGTATTTTCTCCCGCTTTTCAGTCTTCCCTGAGACCAGCGGTTCCTGAGAGGCAAGGCATGATGATATGACCAGGAGGCGTGCGGGTTGGTCCGGGGGGAAAGAAAGACGAGGAGGCAGGTTTGGGCCTTGGGAAGCGGAGAAAGGGGGACGAGGAGGCAGCTGCCACTGCCCTGAATGTCTTCTAAATGGGGCTGGCTCTGTGCTGTACGTGAAGCCCAGCTGTGCCAGTTGCAGGGTTTTTCTATTTCTGCTCAAAACAAACCCCCCCCCCCAAAAAAAAGCAGCAGACTGCCTGTTGACAGGCTTTCTGGTACCCAGACCACAAGAACATGCAGCCTCTTTCTCACAACTGTGATTTCACTTTAAGACACTTTCAAAAAAAAAAAAAAGATATTCCTGTTGCGACTTCTTGAAAGGTCTTACTGAAAAGTTTGAAACAGACTTTCAGGGGACACCGATCATCAGTTACGTCATCCAATGGCTTTTCTTAAACTTGTTTTCTCGCTAGGATGTTGCTGAGGTTTTAGGGCCTCTTAAACTGGTAAGTTGTCTGACTCTGGACTCAGTCCAAGACAGATTTAAAATGGAATTGCGTGTGTCTTTGAGAACTGATCCATACTTTAAAATGCTTAAAGTACTGTTTTCCTGCCTTTTTACATTGTTAAAGAGAGCCAAATCCAAATTGCTTGGAGTTTCTTACAAGACATAAATCTCAACAAACAGTTGGAGATTCTTTTCTCAGGCCTGCATTTCTCAGATTTCGTCCGATGTTGGTTTTCCAAGGGAAAAAAAACCTTAAAATATGCATAATAGCTCTCCTAATCACATCCTAAAGATAATAAATATGGCCTGTCATTTTTATATTTTTTTCCTTCAACACACTAGGGACTATCTGATGGTTAAGGTCCTGATCCTGTAAACAACTGTGCTTAGATACCTTACTTCTGGGAGTAGCCTGATTATTTTTTTTGCTCTAATTATTTTCTTTTTTGTGATAACAGTGCTAAGAAGATTACAGGAAGACAAAGGCATCCCTGTGACTAAGCATGATCAAGGCATGCCTGAGGCCTGTGAAGACTATTTCTACAGCAATGAAGTTACCCTCACTGTCGTGGAAATTTATTGTGAATTATTGAGAACAAAGACAGCATTTGGAAGTCCATCACATGGATGTTTGTTTCAGGGTTTTGTAGCTTAAAGCTAGAAGACACTTTTTTCAAATATGGAGGACGTATGTTTCAAATATGGAGATTTATACAAACTTAGCATCTACTGCTTTGTGTTGAAGATGATTAGTTTAACAAGTTTATTGGGTGCAATGTATGACGTACAGTGACTGTGAACCACAGATTTCCTGTTAATGAAGTGACTTCAGTTTCCATGAAAGAAATTCCCTACTAATCAAATTATTTTCTTTGGTCATGTTGTGTTCCAGGTGAGTTATATGCTGTTTCTTTTAATTCTATAAAATCAGTTTTGTATTTAAATCATGCCATTAAAGACTCATGGGAAAGAAATTCACTGAATCATCAAGGTCTATTTTGCAGCTGATGTAGCTTATAGCATGCATATAGCTAAAATCAGAATTAAAAAAAAAGAAAAGAAAAGAAAAAGAAAACGTGCCTTGGGTAATAAAGCATTTTGGTAATACATTTAAAACATTGTATTTGTGGAAATTGAGAATTTGAATATGAAAAAATTTCTTTTGAGCCTTTCAGCTTCAGGCAGAGTTTGTGTCCCAGAGGAACTGTTCATGCTTTGCCATGTTTGTCTCTGTGACAGATGTCCCCTTCTTTAGTCTGCATGGAGTTATCACCAGAAGACTACAAATCTGACCAATCTCTGCAACAGCCTGGGACAAACACCTCGTTACCTCCCGGTCTCTTCTGGCATAGGGCATAAAGTGCTTGTTTTCCTGCCTTTCTTGGGATTATTATTTCTCATTTGTATTGTAGCAGAGTTTATGCATCTCTGACTCTATTCTGGAAGAGCTACAGAAATTATCTTTAGAAGTTTTTGTTTTGTTTTGTTTTGTTTTGTTTTGTTTTGTTTTGAAAGACCTCAGACACAAATTAGTAATGAAATCTCACAGTTGCTTCCACCCCAAAATATTTCTTTGCTTCCTAACATAACATATATCTTCAAAAAATGCCTTTGGGGGAAATACTCAGCAATGTTAACAGAACCAGGCATCCTGCTCACACAAGGCTCATCTAGGAACACAAGGTCCATCATTTTCCAAACAGGCTACACAACTTCCTAGGGTAGGCAGAGGCTATATGTTGAAATGTTACTAGAGTTAATGCAATATGTGCATTAAATCTTATCAAGCCATGGACAGTAAAACCAACATGCTCTAGAAGTTTTTGTTGCAACCATGCAAATAATGGTACTCGGTGCGGATTATGCAGCATGTGCCAGAGCAGCTGAGAGCTGTTCTGACTCCAGCAAACTGTTTTGGGTGGTTCTCTCTAGCTATCATGTTTCACAGGCCCTGATCCTAATCAAGCAGCTCTGAAATGGCAATAGCTGAAAGCAATAGGACTGTGGAGAAGAGGAGCCGTGGTTTAATTTTTCAAGGCCCAGCAAGCCTTTTAATACTGCCAGGAGGATCACTACTTCCAACTACTCCGACCTTCCCATTCCTGCCAGCTCCCAACAAGCATCATGAAAAAGGGCAGGTAGGAGCAGGCCGCTGCTGTCAGGAGAGCTCATCCGGGCTGCAGCTCCTTCCCTGCCCATACCCAAAGGCAGACAAGAAAGAAAGCAGTTGGAAGTGAGTTTTAGGTGGAATAAGTTGTCCATACAAGGCTGGGCTGTGAATTCAGCACTCCTGCTCTGGGCTGCAGAGATTTTGTGTATACCATAGCTGGCTGTGCAGTGTAAATGCTGAAAAAAACAGAATTTTCTCCTTGTTGAACCTCCACTTTGGGTGCCAGCCTATTAGAGTGAATGAGGGTGATAAAACAGGAAAGAAGACCATATTTAACTAGGCCAGATCAAACCAAACTTTATTCACCAAAATTAAAGACTCTTAATGCACACATGAAATTGGATGCTCTAAGATGCACAATGCCACAAGCTACAGGCTTGTACAGACTGATGAACTTGCATTTAATATGCTCCATAAATACTTCTTACAGGTGAACATTTGTGTATCAAACTGTTATAGTCAAAATAAAATAAAAGGTACTCTAATACCCAGCTGAACTACAGATGCAGAAATATTGTTGCCTTGATTGATGTTCTTTCCTTTAGTAACATTCTCCTGCGACCTCAGTTTTCCAAGTTCTTTACTGGAAAGCGAAGAAAATAAATATGTGAACCTGGCAAAGCTGGAACACGTTTAGCCACCTTGTCCGCATGCAAGTTTGCACTGGTTCAACCTGCAAGCTTGTTAAGAACGGAGGCCTGCTTTAAGCTCTCCGCAGGCACTTTTAATCGATATAAACTTTAATCAGTGTAAACAGCCTGGCCTTGCGCTCTCGATATAAATCTGGGGGGCACGGGGCTAGAATATGAAAGAACGCAGTTTTAAAACAGTGCGGAGTCTGTGCGTGACTTCACGCGTCCCCTGCACGGGGATGCT
>NW_020451282.1:638145-836046 GCF_003343035.1 Apteryx rowi
GGGCCGGGCCGGGCCGGGCCGCCGCTTTGTGCGGCCGGGAGCTCCGTGGCTCTCCGCCGGTTCGGGTGGGAGGAGGTGGTCTCTCCCCCCCGGTGCCGCCTGCACCCGCTCCGTCGCCGCGGAGAGGCTGATTGCATCATGCTGCAGCCCTGGATCCGGCAAGGGCACGGGCGAAGAGAGCCATCCTTCCAGCTCCGTCCCGTTGGCTTCGCCGTCTGACTCCCTCCTTTTTATTTCCTGTTTAACAGAGAGGTTAAAACTAAAAAGCAGCGTGTGATTGGTAGAAGGCTATTCAGTTTGCAGCGACGTATTTTGATTTCTTCCACTGAGGTTTTTTTTTTTTTTTTGGAAACTCAATTTTAACTTTGTTGGTTCGGTGGGGGAAGAGAGAAAACTTGCCAAAGATTTAGCCAGTAGGAAAAAAATAGGCAGGCAAAAGAGAGAGCTAGATAAGCAGCCCAGAGCAGACTTTGCTGTATAAATTGCAGGTCCTGGAGCCAGAGACATTGAATAGATCCTCTGGCTGCAGTCGAAAGGCATCCCTGCTCCTCAGGAAACCAAGGAATTCACCTGCCGGGGAAGGCAATATAGATGAATATACGCTTCTGAAAGGCAGGACGAGGGAGATGTGAGGAACACAGAAGCAGTTAGCTGATCTCCCCTCTGGCTCCTGTGTAATCAGTTTGATGCAGCAAACACTTGATAGGTTTGTATCTGTTTTATTATCATACCTTCATGGTGATTGATCTTTTCAGCTGAGGTCAGACTGTAATATAATGAAATAAACCTCAAAATGAGAAAGATCTAATTAAATATTGTACTGCAGTCCAGAGCTACCCGAGCCCACAGATTTAGTTGTTCTTTGTGCAGTTCTTTGTTTTGTTCTATAGGAAAAAAATGTCACAGCAGGGATTGGTTCCGTTCTCAGGGATATTTTCCATAAATGTAGCATCCTGCCCTCACAGGTGCTCTGCTGCTGTTTGCTCACTGTGTTAGGGAGCCACATTTTTCTTTTATGAAGACAGCAGTGTGATGAAATTCTTTTTCTCTGTTTGTGCGGGAAAGGGTGGTGTAGGGAGCCAAGCGAATGGCTTGGCAGCCAGATGGATGGACCCATCAGCGCTGTCCTGTATGGGCACTTGGTGCCCTCTAGTCATCCCTTGTGCCTCCTGGTGGTTTCTGTAGGAAGAGCTGCGCAATTCCTTTCTCCTTTTGGACAATTCCTTTTTCCCTTCCAAACTGAGGTGTAAAAGGAGCTAATGTTGCATTGCAGACAGAGTGGGAGCAGCCCAGGCTTTCTAGGGCTGTACTCACCAGATGGATCTAAGAAGAATTTGAAATGGATTGTGGGGAAAAAAAAGCATCTACAGTCGTCTTTGTGTGTGTAAATAGTCAGTGATCTTAGTGGCAGTCGCGTGCCTAGAACAATGAGCAGGCATTCGGTGCCTTTGGTTACGTGCAGCGCTGTTTGGTGTTTGTCAGGAAGCAGCTCAGCGAATGTAGAAGTGTTATGTGCCGTTACCGCTTCTCGGGCAGATCTTTAGGTAAGGGGATTTGGAAGCTCTTTGGGATCAAAATTGCTGTGTTTCTGGCAGTAGTAGCAGCAAGGAGGAGTAAAATGCAAACGCACTTCAATAGGTCAGCCTATCCTGACTATTTTAAAATCTTATAAAATGAGCAGATGAGTTTTTTTGTTTGCATCTCCTCAAGCTCTCAAATTTAAGAGAGATTCTCTGAGACATCAGAAAATGAATATCACTGAAATCACAGCAGAGCCAGGCTCTGCGTGCTACACACACAACTAATTGTGCTATTCCTTTCAGTGGCACAAAGAAAACCTGCGGGAAGGGCAGGTCAGGCAGGAATTGTCTTGCCCCGCTGCTCGCTGCAGATGTTCCCGCGACGTTGCCCCAGGACAAAGAGCCGGAGGCTCAGTGCGGGTTTATGCAATCCGGATTCTACCGATTTAATTTCCGGCCATTTTCAAAAGTTTCGTATCTGATGTGTCCGTCAATGGAAGCCTGGTTAACCACGAGTGTGCTTGGCCAGCCGCATTGTTCAAAGCCGCTCTCTTTGTGTTGCGTGGATGGGGCGAGGAGGAAGAGCCTTTATATGGATTTGGGAGAGATTCTCTACCTTGCCAGAGCAGGAGGGTGGGACGCGAAGATTTCTGCTTCCAAACTACCATATGCTTTAGTTAACTTTATATTAATGTGCTTTTAGTTGCCCTAAAGCCTGCTGTGTTCAACTTCTCAACAGATCCATGCATCCCTTCCAGTTGCGCAGTTCAACTTGTGTTATGTGTGAATGACACCTAGCTGCTGGTGTAGCCCTGACTTGGCACTGATTCGTCGGTTTATCTGCAAATACAGTGTCTCAACTGGCAAAGGACCTGCCTGTTTGGGCTGGGCAGATGAGCTTTTTACACACCCAGTAGATAATCCTGGTTACTGCTCTTAGGCTTCCAGCTGAACCCAAATATTCAAACCCAACAAAAATAATAGAAAAATGGAAGACAACCGAAGTACTACAGAGTCAATGTGAACTTTCAGCCAGGACTTAAAAAGCTAAGTCCTGAAACGTGTTCCTGGTGTAAGTCTGTTCGGGTTATCCATTCAAATTCAGGAGGAATTAACTTTTCTGTTATGCAAGGTCCTAAGCTGGCCCCAGTGCAGAAGTAGCTCTTTATTGCTCTGTGCAGACACTCCCCCAAAAGACACTCTGTACGATATTAAAGGGAATTGTCTGTACCTCTGCCCACGCCATGAGCCGGTAGGAAAACATGTGGATTTAATCACGCAGCGGTGACCCTGGGCTAGGTGTGCAGGGCTGTCACACTGCACCTGCGTATACATACGTGTACGTATACATTGAGCTGTTGCATTTGTGCTGCCTGTGCAATGGTACTGTAAAACACTGCAGGTAGGTTTTTAAGATTTCGTAGCTCTTATTCTCTGATTAGAAAGTTAACTATTGACTCTCTCCAGGTCATGAAACGTGTGCTGGCGCTAGCAAGGCTCATCCATAGGGTTGCAGGAACATAATCAGGGTTTGAGGAAAGGGGGAATATCTCCTCCTGGATAACAAATGAACTTTTGGGGACACAAGCCCTTTTTCAGAGAGATTTTAAGAAAAAAAAGTCACTAAATGGCTGAAAAGTAATTTGTCTGCCTTCCATTACTCCTGTGCTGCCCTGACCGAAAGCTGCTTGAGGTGCGCAGCACGCGGTAAGATGTGAGTGTTCAAGCTGCTGAGCGCCCTTAGCAGGCAATACTGCCAAAACGAGCCAACGCGATCACCTCTCTTAGAGGAGCCCTGGGAGAATACACTAGGCTGTGAAGAGGACAGATCGATATCTCTTGTATATTTTACCACTGTCCATCAAGAAATCTAGGAAAGAAATTCCTAAGAGGATTTTCTTACAGGCTCGTTTTTGTAAAGATGCCGCTCTTAGATGTAGCGGTTTCTTCCCAGTTGATAGTGCATGTTTGTCAGTAAAACTGTATGACTGCCTTCTTTGAATCTCTTTTCTAAACTAAAAGTAGAAATAAACTTTTTAAAAAAATCAGTGCGTTACTCCTTTCATGAGGACAGCTGAAATAGTGGTGGGGTGTTTTCAGATCTGGGGATTTCTGCTGCCAACATTTCTCTGCCATCATGTATTTTTGAGCTGAGTGGTAATGGCTGTCTTTCTCTAGGACACATGTCGGTGATATCCTTATTGTGCCAAAAGCATTATGAGTACAAAATGCTGAATAAAAATATTTTCATCCATTAATAATAAGTGCTAGAAAATAGTGCATATGTGATTTCAATCTTAATCTGTAATTTAGATAATATCTCAAAGATAACAGTATTCTCCCCCCCCCCCACCAAGAAATACAGCATTTTGTGTATGTGGGGTAAATGCTATGAGTTGCACTAAGTATATATTATTCATTAGGGGACTGCCATTATATCATGTTTGTGAATTCCCCGAAGTCTCTATCACTTTCCCAATCATATCTTAACATTTATGGAAAACAAGATTTTGGTGTCCTTCTATGTGACTGACTGATGTTTGGGCCCACTGAACTTATCCTGTGCTGCTAGCCACTTTTAATAAACATATTTCCTTGGTTCATCTAAAATAAACTGACTTTGAGCAGATAGCTTAATTTGTGTATTCACATTATCAGGGACAGCACTAGTCTTTCACAGAGTATATGTTATCTCAGTTTTGCAGGGAAGTGGATGGCAAAAGCTATTTATTATGCTGCTTTCTTGCTAAACTACTCTGGCCTGTCTGTACAAGGCTCATTATTTGGCCGGTTGCTCTGGGTGGATTGTTTTTTTTATTCCATCCATTAAAGTACGTTTAATTTTTAAGGATCACTTCAAAATTTATGTGGTTTCTCATCGGTTACTTGCTCTTATGGCATTACTGTTTTGGCAAAAATGGAACAGAAGGTAATGAAAGGTAGGGATGTAATTTCCATTGTTATTAGCGATTAGCAGGTCTGGATTTTACAGTGCTCTAGCATTGCTTACCAGGGCCAGCTGCAAACAGCATTAAGGAGTGACCTTCGTAGCATTTCCCAGTGCAGTCATCAATCAGATCTGGCATAAGCTTTATCATGTCTATCAATGGGGCTCATGAGCCACATGCTGTCTAGTCTGGGGATAAAACAAACAAACAATGGGAGCTACTGTAGGTTTTGTTTAAAATAAAACAAACACGGGTGAGCTTTTCCCGTGTGTGCTAGCTTTGTAGGCAGATTTCAATTTTTACAGGGTGCTGTTGATGTGATTAATAAAATATGACTGTTGTAAAGCAGTGAGAGAGAATTGCACTAATCTCAGTATCATTGACAAGTCATTCCCCATCCATTGCATCTTCAGCCTTTAACAGTCAATGCTTTCCAGGCTTGTTTCAATCCTGAGCATTATTTTCACTAAGGAAGAATTAATGCAGTTAAGTTTTTTTTTTCAGGTATTTTCTGCACACGTAAGTATTGCAGAATAAAGAAGCAGTTTTCAGACTTCTGTGGCTCTTAAATCAAATAATGCAGCTTTCTCAGATTGAGCAGTCCGTTATTTTTTGTAAGAATGTGTGTGCTTTCACAGACTTTTCTGGGGCTTTCTTTTGTGAGCAAGTTTATAAGGTGGTGGCCACTTTTCAGCATGCAAAACATTATTAACACCCTGTAAGTGTATTATTTTTGTTTGTTGTCTTTTGTTGGTTGGGTTTTCCCTGCCGGCCTTGGTCTGGTTTTAGGGTTTTACTTAAGTTTAAAACAATTTGTGTTCTTAGATTTTTTTTTTGCTGTCCCTCAGACCATGACACCGCCTTTTTCAAATTCCTTTGCTATCCTTGTCCTGCCACCTGCATGAAGTGCCACTTTCTCGCCTTCCTTTCCAGGGCTCAGTACAGCTGACAGGTTGTCATTTAATGCTTTCCTTCCTTGCAGGCAAAATTGTAGCTAACAGTTAGAGAATAAGAAGCAATTAGTACAGGCAAAATTGCTAGTGTGTAATTGTAACTTCCTTTGTGGGTGTGTGTTTGTGTGTATATATAGATATATATATGTATATACAGAGAGAGTGTGTGTGTAGGTATAGGTGATATATATTGGAGCCACCACTGGCACACAGGTTTTCTGTGACAAATTGCTAGTGTAGATTTACCGTTGTTTCCCTAGCAAGTAAAAGGTTTAGGCTATGAAATGATAACTGGTAGTGTTGATGGCCAGGAGAGGGTATGACCTATAATTTCTGTGCTTTTTAACTAGCAAATTCTTGGCAGAAGCTACTTGTGCACCAAGTTTGGGAAAAGAGGCTTGGAATGCTGTGAAAAACATGCAATAACAGGTGTGAGGCAAATGCTCAGCAAATGTCAAATACTTCTAGCAAAATGTGTCAGAAAAAATCATGGGAATTATCTAGTTGGCTATGGAAAGAATGACTTTGAGGGTTTTCCTGCGTGTGACATGTTTGACAGGTTTCACTGCCCCAGGAGCTGAGCAGATACCAGGCTTGACAGCAGCCACAGCTGTCAGCCCCCACCCCGGGGTATAGAGCAAATCCGGGAGAAAGGAGCCGGCCCAAAACCTGGCTGAGCTTCGTCTTTTTTCAAATGCTGAGACTGCCCCTGAGGCTTTTGGCAGCTGAACGGAGGGTTTTGACAGACATCCCCGGGTGGTTTCAGAGGCTGCTGTCACCAGCTGCCTGCCTCATCGCTGCCGGAGGTTGGTGGCCTGTTGGCAGAGCTGGCAGCAGGCAAAGAGGCATCAGCTGCTCTTCTTCTCACCTGGCACATGGCCTGAATGGGACATGAAGAGGGGAGAAGGCTAAAATGCAGCTGCATAGAAGCTTTTTAAGAGTTCAAAGCCCCAAGTGAGCCAGCTCCAGTGGGAGGAGAAGTAAAGCTGGGAGGAGAAGTCCTCCCCAAGGGTCAAGTCCCATAAAGTCCTTCTCATACTTTTGCTTCACATGTACACGGCAAAGCAGCTGGGACCAAGCAAAAAGACATTGCTTCAGCCATACAAACAGGATGGACAGGAATGAGGGAAGGATAAAATGACAGGAGCTGAAAATAAGATAGATAATGTAAGAGGTAAGTCATTTGATAAAGAGAGGTAGGGCTATAAATGTCATCTGGGGGAGGCTGGCCAACGGTTCAGCTGCAGAGGAGCCACGGTCTTTAATATGGTTCTACCAGCAGAGCTTAGCACGGATCAAACCAAAAGGAATGGCCCATTTGGAAAGTGGGATTTGTTCTTGCAAGCGAAGTCTGTGCTAGGGAATGGAGTTAAACAGTTCCTGGAGGTTGTCACTGGCTACAGGAGATACAGGCAGAAGAAAAGAAGTACCTTAAAATGTTTAGAGCTAATTGATTTTCAGCTCTATTCAAATACAATGTTATCAAAACCACCCTTTTGAAAAGGTCTGCTTCTTTGGGGGAAAAAAATTAATCAGGTTGTTATCCCTCTATCGACACCATGTGTTTGCAATTAGGAGCATGAAGGGTTGCAAGTCTCCCTGGTCGGGGATGATAGGTGCACAGTGGGTCCTCCAGGAAGGACCAGGACTGCTAAAAGGAGATTGAGGCTAGGTCAGGCCACAGTGTTTTGTTTTGAGCTTCACAGGAATGAAATCCACCCTGCAGTGTCTTGGGGAAAATGTTGGACTGGGGCCAGGGGTGAATAATGCTGAGTTCAGTTGGGTGGGACCCCACCTGGTTACATAAACAATCATATTTCCAGGGTTGGTTAGTTATTGCTGTTGAAAAAATGATATTAAGTAAGGTCTCATTTAAAATAAAACATCCAGTTGTGGAGGTCTTTAAAAAAAAAAAAAAAAAACAGTTTCCCACTT
Source organism: Apteryx rowi (assembly GCF_003343035.1). Classification (NCBI taxonomy): domain Eukaryota; kingdom Metazoa; phylum Chordata; class Aves; order Apterygiformes; family Apterygidae; genus Apteryx; species Apteryx rowi. The sequence goes on from NW_020451282.1 coordinate 645,502, forward strand.
CAGAAATTAATGAAAGCAAGCCCCCGAATATGCAAGAAACTGAAAGCACGCACCAAAACCCTCAGATAAACAAAACAAGTGTTCTCTGGGGAAGGAAAAAGCTGTTCCCTCGCTGGGACAATTTGTCTCTTCATGGGGCTTGTGAACTTTCTGTTTTCTCTTGGACTTTCTGCTGTCCTTGGTTCTCTTTGTACAACTTCTTGGTCTCTCCTGCACTACTTCTTCCTGGAGCTCAGAAAAGTGCTTAAGGAAAAGCTCCACTTTAAGTCAATGAATCACTTTATTTGATGTCAGTGGGATTAGTGCTTTGCGTTGAGCACGTTCGTGTTGCTCTGCTGAGTGGGAGCCTCAGCAACCAAGAGGGGGCCAGGTAGGTCTGAGGTATGCCACCCTGGCATAAACCAGACCTGCCACCAAAGCAGCCCTGCCACCTTCCTCCACTGCTGCCTGCTTGCAGCCAGCCCCAAGACACTGTCGTCCTTGTGACAGCCCCATCGTGAGTCTGGTCCCAGAGCTGACCTGGACTGAACCTTGCCCAACATACAAAAGAAAACCAACAGTTAATTTTAATCGGACTCAAGTTCCAATTAATGTCTTGGTAACTGTTGTTCCAGTCCATCTGCCTGCAATGACTGCAAGGGCTGCGTCCCTTTGGACGTTCTCCTTTATTATTGTTTATAAAACTCAGAGTCTAGATTTTGCATATGGGAAGAAGCTCAGTAGGAGGTGTCACCCCTTTGACCTCATCTTCTTCAGATCTCTCACCTTCTTTTTCTTTCCTCTCTCTGTTTTATAATCCAACTATGGAACTTTTGAAAGTGTTGTGAGTGTGCAAGCAAGTTACACTGATGGCTTCCTTGTAAACAGTAGCTCTTTGAACAACCTGAAGAAAATTGCAGGTATGTGTACAAGACTCGTGTTGCTGTCTCCCCCAAAGGAGACAACTGAAATATTGATTATATTGCAAGGAGAGCAAAAGCTGTCAGGTGATCTTGTAGTATGGTGATGTTTGGGGATTTTAGACTTCCTCAGTCCTTCTCCTTTTTCCTACCACTGTAATAGCTTTTTAAGTATAATGGGATTAGCTCTAATATACTTGAAATTGAGGTTTCCTTTCTGGTTTATGGTCGGATCATCTAAGGGCTCCAAGATCAAAGTGCAAACTCAGATTGCCCCAGAGTTTGTTGTACTTTGTGAGAGCAAAGGGTAAAATCGGTCTTTGAGACTTGGGATCATTTGGGATGGGTTTCCTGACATATCGGCCCTTACAAAAAAACAGCTGTTCTTAAGTTGTCGTTCTGCCAGCTTTAAAGAAAAACAACCAAACAAAAAAAGTACTCTGCCAAATAGAGATCAAACCTTAGCTTGATTGAGCATGCTTTAAGTAGTCCCAGTCTCTGCATTCACGCTGGCTGTGATGTTCCTGCCCTTTAGGGAAGTGACTTGGAAAGCAGTACTTATTACAGAGTCTGGCCCTCTCCTTGTACATCTCTGTAGGGAAGGGCTGCTTTTTAGTGAGTCAGGATCTGAACAACCCAGAGCCAGATCTAAATGTAAACCTCTGAAAGTAAGGATATGTGAAATGGAGGTATGCACGTTTCCTCAGTGTGACTGAGGAGCTGGTCTTGGCCGGGAGGCATCAGCTAGGTGGTCCAGTGGCATGGCCGAGCATTGCCCCGAGACGGCACAGCTGGAAAGCCCTTGCCAAATACCCTGCTTGGGCTTTACAGCCAAAGAAGCATGTGCCCTTCCAGTAGGCCACCACCAGTGACTCACGCAGAGTGCTTGGTACCCTAGAGCAGCTCTTTACATGTTAATAACTTATAAAATATTAATGACTTCATGAGATAGAAGAGGGAGTAGGAACTGGAAATGGCAGACGTACAGGGAGTAGAGGGCAGGAGAGAAGCGAGTTAGTCTTCTTAAAGCTTAAAACAAATGCATAATAAAGTTGTGAGGGTTTTGCTACACTGGTCATAGCTCTCATCAGCCCTCCTAATGCCTCAGTGCTCCAGAGATTTCAGTGCAAAACCATAATTCAATTTCACTTTAATGAGGTTCATAGGAGAGGGAGAAGCATATAAGAGTCATACAGCACTCTTTTCCCTTTTCTTGATGTAGTTGCACTTGATTTATAAGCCTTCATAATAACTGCTGCAACTCAAATGATCTTAAAGATGAGTTCAAGAGCACTTCTAAAAACTGGGTTAAACAAGCATTTATCTACTTTACTTGGGAAACTTTATTTTTTAGTAATGCTAGTCAATATATCTGTAAAACTGTATGTCACACTGCTTTTGAACTGTAGTTAATAGGGGCTACCTCACCTGGCGCTTCTATCAGGCAGTCCACGGAGCAAACGTCTCCCCTGCTGTTTTGCAGCCCTGTACCCCTTACGTGGGCGGTGTCACTTAACGCTGCACTATTTGCTATTAAAATCACAGACTGCACTCCTCTCCCATGAGACTAGTTGAGAAGAGCCCTGCAAGTTATCTCACTGAAGTCAGACTTGCTGAGACTCTCAACATGTACATGCACTTTTTTCCTGTGATTACACTCTCTAGGGTTGGCCAAGGGGGTCATGACCATCCCAGACCAGTTCACTCTCTCTCTCTCTCTCTCTCTCTCTCTCTCTCTCTCTGTATGTATGTGTATATATATATACACATACATATTGGATGTATGCTGGAAAATTACTTCTGTCATTATTTCTTCATTAAACTGAGCATTTCTTCCTAGTGAGATTTTCATCAAACTTGAAAATCAGGAGGAAACAGGTACCCTCCATTCACCAATGGAAGTTGCCCAAACAAGTGGGGAAAAAATGCCATTTCAAACTGTTATGGACAAATGATAAAAGCCACTTGCAAAAATAATGTTCTGTGGTTGCTAATTTCTCATTTAAATTGCATTTTCTTATGGAATTTTAAGTGGCTACTTATACCGTAGTAAACCTAATACAGCATTAAATAATTTATTCAGTTTTTAATTAAGTGTTTTAATCTGAGTGATGACTCTTTTGTGCTTGTTTAAGGAATAGCATCTATGCCAAAATGATTCTTCCTCTAACTATAGGCAAATGAATTTTTGTCATTGACTAATAAGACAAAGACCAATGCCAGTGACTTTGGACCCTAATAATAGGACTGCTGGAAAATTTCTGAACTCCAGCAGAGAGCCCTTTGGGTAAGAATTTTTATTGTCTGCTACCATTACCTCGTTTAACATGCAGTTTGTTTGCTGGCTTGCTACTAGCAGTGAAGATTACTAGGATCTGTGCTTTTGAGAATGCTATTATTTTCCTTTTTTTATCTGATCACACCAAGGAATTGTCACTAAATTAAAATTCTGACTGTTAAACTATGTGTCCTGGATGATTAAAAACTTCATCAGCATAAAGTTGCATGTTCTTTAATTTAAGGATGAGAGGGCTGCATCCCATCTGTTCTAAGAAATGGCATTATTAAGCTAGCTAAACAACTGTAATATGTATATTAGCACATTTGGGTAATTTTGTATTGCCCTAGCTTCTTCCCATAGGTATTTTTTTTCCTGCCTTCTTCATACATGCACCAATTTTTGGAATCTTTCAAAGAAAAATATAAGAAAAGTAATACATAATTTGTCACCATTTTTTGATGCATCATTATTTTCTAATTTTTACTAAGTTGCTTGTTATTGTCAGATTACTGTCAGTTTCCAGATTGAAATCTTAACTACTGAAGGCAAAATTTAAAGTAGTGTATAGACTATGACTGGTGGCTGCTTTTCCAAGTACATTTCCAGACAATAATCTATCGGCTTCTACCATACAGGATGCTTTACAATGTAAGGTGAACTCAGGCTCATTGCGTTGTCCAAAGATGACAGTATTACCACAGGACTTTGAAAATATTAAACTGATTCAACTCCCTAGGGAAATCACTGTGCTTGTGAATATCCTACCCCAAAATATATCTGTCTATTTTTTGTGTTTATGCTTGTTCTAAGTAAAAACCTGCCCCATTTTGGAGATTCTTAGAGACAGTGCGCATTGAGGACTGCATGGTACCTTACTTGACTTTGCCTTGTCCTCTATATAATTGCCTGCCATCCTCTTTTTTTTGCCTTGCCTTGCTCTGTATTTGATTGAGTGCCTGCATCTGTTGTGAACTTGCATGCAAGAGGAGTTTATGGAGTCAGTATCCTGCCAAATTGCTTTTGAAGACAAATGGTGAGAAAGTTGCCTGTTGTAAGGAATGAGACTGAGGTGCTCAAGCGTAGTGATCTGCAGTCCCACAGTACAGAGTTGTGCTGGGGGGAATTTGTTTGGGTCTGATTCCTTTACCAGATGACCGTGGGTACAAATTACATAGGGAATTTCATTTCAGATTATTTTCGATTATTGTGCTTCAAGGGCAGCATACGACTTGACATGTGCCAGGTTTGCAACTGAAGGCAAAGTGAAACAGAGGGCAGTCAACTCAGATAGTGATAAAAGAGCAGAATGATTTCAAATAGTAACAGCGAGGGACATTTTTGAAATAAATGCACTGTGATGTTTTTCTACATCAGGCATAGAAGAGTTAGTAATGGGATATATAACTGTGTCATTCACTACCGCGGGAGCTGATGCTGAATCTGCACACAGCTGAACTCGTGTTGCTGAGTTTGGAAAAGCAAAGAAACCAAGTGCAGTGAAAACCCTCACCCTGCTTATCAGTGGGACTTGAGGAGATAGGTCCACTGTTTGTTAAAATGGTTTTTCCTGATGTGTGGCGACCTGTTACTGCGTTGGTTGTTCCTGATACTCAGTTGACAGCCTCGGTCCAAAGTGCTTTCTTTCCCTCCTCTTCCCTTTGCTTGGGACAATGGAATGAAATCTTACATTTCTATGTCAAATCTGTTAAGTTTTTCACACTTGAGTTTTGAGACTGGGGGGAAAGGGCTCTTGGTGAGGCTGTGACAGGAGGATGGAATGGGAGCTGAAGTCAGGGTGAAGTGAGAATAGATTTCTATGAAGCAATGTTACATTTACCAATCTTGAAGATTAGTGTTTGGAAATCTACTTTCTAGCTGAGGAGACATGCAGTTTGTTTCAGCCTATCAACTTCTACAGAGAACTCAACTAGTTGTACCTTCAAGGCCACTCATTGGGACCATCGGTACTGAAAAAATTGCAATCTGAAGTGTCATCATATATTCACAACTACTGCCCTGGTGCTTCTAGCCCCCATCTTGTGTGCGTGCCGAGTGAATGGAAGAGTGAGTCAGAAACCAAGGAGGTGGCATGAGCTCCGCTGTGATTTTCAGATTCTCAGCACAACACAAAAGGACTCCTGATGGTTTCGGTTAATGTGTACTTCAGAAAACTTAAGTCTAGATGTTTCTATGCCTCATTTCTATTCCCTGGAAAACTGGTTGAGCACAGATAAAAGATGGTCTATACATGCTATGTAATATTAGCACTATTAAATATACAAGTGTGAGTTAAAATAGGATATGACTATATTTAAACATTTTTCTTGTTACATTTAAACAGCTTTCTCATTACAGTAAAGCTATTTTTCACTTCCCCTATAGTAAACATGGGATCAGATTTTCAAATTAAATGCACTTGAAAACTGATATGCACTTACAGTGGGATACATCCTGCCAGACTTCAGACGTAGACAAGAGAGCGGGTCTATAGCTGAGCTTGTTCCCTCTAGACTTCTTTTACAGTGATGGACAGAAATGTGTTTCTCTAGGATGTAATTAATCTGCTCTGTGCTAGCTGTCTATTTTGGGAAGCCTGCATTTCTCCACTGATTGTACAGGGAGCCTAGGGCAACTAGCTCAGGTATAGATGACTACATTGTAAGCACTGGCATTTAGTCATAGGAATGTCACCTCTAAAACGGCATTCCTCTGTGCTTTCCACCATATAAAATGAGTAATTCCTAAGTGAAAGAATCTATTTAGGAGGTTTAAAACAAGATGATCATTCTTTGGATTTGCATAGATACGTGGAGTATTTATATTCCTAATTTAGGTTTACTTGGTGCTTACAAAAAAGTCTGTCATGAGGCATTTGCATGGCTACTTAAATATTTTGAAGACTCACAGGACTAAATGAAAACAACCTTGAAGAAGAAACTTGAAATCCAGGAATGAGTACAAAGACAGCTTCTTGGAAAATGAGTTTTACAACTGAAATTTTTAGCTGTGTATTTCTGAGAATTGCTGTATAATGTTAGTTCTCTGTTTTGGCAGAAGTTTGCCTTATCAGTCTCGTATAATATCCATTTACCAAATGTTGGTTCATTCAGCTGTGAGATTTTTATTTTGACTGTTGTGCTCAGTGCCTCACTAATTAAAATATCTTGCATTTGGATGGCTGTAAATAGACCAAAAATAATGAGTTTTGTCAGTACTGTTTAAAACTCACCAAAATTTGTGGAAAGAGAAAGCCCTGCCTTTAAAACACAGAAAAATATATTCTGAAGATAAAAAAAAATCAAAAAAAAATAATTGACTGTGAAGTGGTCTTGGGAGTCATCACTTAGAGATACATGGGGAGCTACATAGCGAGAATTTGGGAAAATTTTGTTGCTTGTGTACTTAGAAAGGATGCACATTASAGCCCATAACTTCTGGGAAGGGGTGGCGTCTGGGTTTAATCAGTAATGTATTAATCAGTTTAATCATGAATCCTATGTCTGAATAATACCAGGAATTGTGATTTTGAAAGGAAGTCCAAGGAGAACCAGTGGCCTGAGTTTATTACCAGGGTGTTTTGTTTGTTTGTTTGTTTGTTTTAACAACTATACTTCAGTTTTGGAAAGGAAGTGCATGAACAGATATAGATAATTGAGAAATGTGTCTTTCTTTAGCAGAAATCCATATGTAAAATATTGTATTGCAAGCTGGTCTCCATTAAGCCTGTTTTTTAACCAAATTTCTATTTGTTTTGGTTTTTTGATTGTATTTTATATATAATACATATCTCATTCTCAGGTAGTTTAGTAAAACAGTCGTTTCTTCTTCTTAAGAAGGAAATCCCACAGAATTTAGTGAGGAGATTTACATAAAGGTGGTTGAATCTCTGTTTCTGTCTCCTAATTGTAAACATGCAACAGTACTCAGATGACTCCAATTTTAAATGAACACCTATAAAAATAGGTTTTTGCCCATGAGACTTGATCCAGCAAAATTGTTTACACATGTGACTGTTTTCATTTTAAGCAATGGGAAGATTCAGACACTTAAATATGTCTGTTAATGCGCCAGAAGGTCAAGTGAAACGGCAGAGCTAGAAGACACAGAGAGCGCCGTGAAGCTGCTTTGTCCTGGGGTTAACTGCACCACCAAGGCGGGCTGTGTACATAACCCCATGTTCTGTATTTCTTTTCCTGTTGACGTTTGTTTACTGGTATCAGCCTTCGTCTGATGTTTGTCTTGCTAAAGTCTTAAAAATAGTTCAAAGTCTTAAAAAGAGTTTAAGCCATTTTTCTAAAGAATGTAATGCTTCATCACTTTATTTCAGGCTGAATAATGACTACTCTCTGGCTACGTATTGCTTGTATTACCTATTGTGGGTGACTTCCCAGAAAGATTCCTTGACTGTTATTGTTTGAAACATGATGATTGCTGAATTATTTTAACTTGATCATTTTTGCTGAAAGAAAAAAAAAGTTAAATGTTGTTAGGACCTGGAGAGGTGCAGCATTCATTAGAAAGTGCTGTTCACGATCACATCACATTCACTGGGGTGCAGACCACCACAGAGTTGCTGTTTAGTTTAGGCAAGCATGCATTTACATGTCCTTTACAAGGACTTAGGATCTGCTGAGCAGCTGGAATTTATGTTAACATTATGCATTAACCACAAAGACAAGATAGAGCTAAATGAGGGCGCAAACTGTAGCAGATATTTTTGTACTGCCCCTGAAACTGTATCCAGATCCTTAACAAAACACCACAAGTTGCTACAGATGGAGATAGGAGGGGATCTACTGTAGATATTTACACAGCTCTTATTATCCTCGTATCCGACAAGAATTGCAGTTATCTCTTAGACATAAAACCTTAGATGCAGCAAAGAAGGTGCCTCCCTTTCACTGTTGTCCTAAATAGAAAATCCCAGCCTTGATTTGGAAGACACTAGTTTGTACATAGAACCATACAGTATATAGGTAGGTGTTCGTAGTGCTTCACCGCCTAAGGATATTACTGAAAACTGCTTTGAATAGGATTTCTTAAAACTAACTCATAAGGAGTCTTTTCCTTAGGGAAAGCAGTGAAGTTAGACCTAGAAATCTTGTTAAAGTGTATTGCAAGTGCAATTCTGGAATAAAGCCTGTTTAACAGGTCTACATCAGGACAGCGCAGGCAGCACAGGCTCTCCACTGTAAAAGCGTGGAAGCATCTTCAAGCAGCCTCATTTGCTGCCTATGAGAATGTTTGGGGAAAGCTGGCCACATCTCCCTGTTAGATGACTAGCTAGTGCCCATCACTTCTAATATTGCTGTTCSAACATCAATATCCTACAGAATATACATGCATACATATTCATGCATGATGATAGGACCTGTTCTCTGGGTGAAGTGGAGAGAATCATCATGGGTTGTTTCCTTGGATATCGCTTTTGGTTTGGTCAAGCGTACCCAGCCTACTGAAACACTCTTTTCACATTTTTTCATTCATTCACTGCTTTTATTGTGAAAATCCACAGCAAGGATCAGTGTTTACATATTTTAGGATTTGTACCTGCCCTCCTCCTATGTTTTTACTGAAGAACTACTTTAACTTAACTATATTTCAGGGGCTCTTCTTTGGTTGAGGTTGGCTGAGAGATGCCATACTGTGAAATGATGCTCACAACCCTGTCTACCCTTGCACTGTACTCCCTCATCCCTGGCACTGAGATTCCCAAGTAACATATATCCCATGGGTCTTTGCGGTGATCTAATTCATTCCCTGTTAATTTAGGCAAATTGCCCACTTTTCATGAGTCCATGGTGGAGCTGTGGGGTTTTCCTTGACACACAAGAGCACTAAGTAGAGCTAGATAATGCTCCCAGCTGATGTATTGTTTTAGCTTGAGCTGTGGGATAAGAAGGACATGGTTATTTAAATTGTGTTGTGAACAAATGGTCTTGTATATAAATGCATGAGTGTGTAGTCTCTTGCATTAACTTCTGCATACATTTATCCTGCATAATAGACATCCATAGATGGGCTACTAGAAATACAGTATCATATATACCAGGGAATTCTGACTGCCTCCAGAAGAGATTTCTTCCTATCATTTCAGTTGTATTTCCATTTTCTTGTGTACTGGAAATATCAGAGCTATCCATCATATATACTCAGTCCTTAAAGGGTATGGACTTTTGTTTTTGTTCTTTTTTTTATTTACTGCATGTATTTTCCATGGTGCATGTGGATTCCAAAACCTTGCCAGGAGGTAGTTTAAAAATTGCTGACTTGTCTTTTTTGTTACATGTCAGCACAAATCAAAATGTTTGTCAGCTTTTTCTCCAATAAATAGTTTTACTCAATTCATCTTACAGTGTAAGAATATGTATTTACTGCTTACATTATTCCTGCTTCTGTGAGACTTGAATAATGTGGTCAAGCCATACTTACTTGGAAAAAAGAGCTTAGAAAGAACTGTATTATACTCAATTTCACCTGGAGAACAATGTCTAGAGAGCTAAAATACATCGAAAAATTAAATAGGTCCCCTTGAAATGAAGGATGTGAATTACTGTGCATTCTACTGTTACAATATCTGCTTATCCACTTTCAGTCTCTTCTGCTTAATTATCAGCTTGAATCTCTTGCAAAGTAAAGGGTAGGTGTGATAGCTTGTTGCTTCATTAATTTGCTTTAAAAAAAAAAAATTCTCTACTGATGTTGTATTTATTGACCTTAAATTTCAGAAGGGAAAAATAATCTAAAACATGAAATAGTACTGGACTGTTTAATTCTGATAGAAATATTCAGAATGAATTTTACTACTCTTTGCATGGTTGCTTTGTAGTCTTTTAAAAATACAGAGGTACATTGTTATCAGAGCAGCTAGTGCATTCCACAGAGATGCAGGATAACACACGTAGCTGGAATGTGCTGCCCCGGGGAAGAGCAAGCTAAATGTAAGCCTCCTTGCAGCTATTGCTTCCATTTGAAAATAGTTATAACATTTAGGCTATTGGTGACATTACCTCCAGTAACTTTAGCAGTTTAGCGCCTGAATATGTCTCATATATAAAAATATGCAGACAAATATTTTGCATATGTGTTCAATAAATACTAGAGGTTTTTTCTGTCTTCAGGTATTTTGTTCCAAAATGGTCTATCCAGCACAAAATTTCTATGTGCAAGTCATGAATGCTCCAAGAAGCTGAATAGACTTGTTTCGCAGCAGAAGAAAAATAATAAAACTGTCCTCATTCTTCTTTCCACATAGCTACTGAGTCCTAAACACAAATAAAACCCCATAGCAGTATGAACCCGGCATACCCAGGGCTTGTCTGATGATCTTGGGGTAGACTACATCCTTCCTGCCAAACTCCAGGATGCTCAGCCTGCAATCAGGAGATGTCCTGTCCCACCACTTGCCTCCCAATAGCCAAGTTGTGCTTCCACCTACAGAACAGAAGGAAATTCATGTATATCTATATATATATACATGAATTATAAATATATRTGTGTGTATATACATATATATACACCTATATATATGAAATTCAGAGGTCCCTTCCAACCTTAACCATTCTATGATACCTGCATTTGAAACTAGGGCTCCTGCAGACGTGTGGTAAGCTGGATCTGTGCTCTCATCTGGGTCACCTGATGCCCCAGAAATGCTAATGCTGGCCTGAAGGAAGGAATGAAAATGAGGGATCAGGGAGGACCTCAGCCCTCTCAGCGGCAGCCCAGACTTACATTAACTTAAAGTTATTGTAAAACCACAGCTTGAAGGAAGGGTAGGGAGGAAAAAAAACCCACAGAAATAACCATTTTTATTTGAAACATACATATTTGCACACCTGCGCATGCTTTTTCACTTGTACACACTCTGCTAAAAGTCATCTTAATATCTCTGAAAGTGACCATCCAGTTACTATTTCCTCAGTGAAGAAAACAATCGTACCTGGTTTTCAGCAGAACATGGGGCCTGACCTAAGGAGCTGTACGTTCTCTGATTAGGAAATGCTTCAGCTGGAAGCACGCTTCAGCGTCTTGGGAAGGAAGGGGAGAGTGCATCAACAGGAGTTTTTCTGTCTGTTCATGCTCAGTTGCACGTTATCCTCTCACAGAGTATGTTATTTGTCTGATGTCAGTCTAAAGAGAAGGAGGTTTATCATATCCTTTTAAATTTAAACTCTTGACCATGTCAGAATTATCCTTTTCTGACTTTTCTGGGTGTATTAATTGGATGATGTGTTACAGCTAACTTCTAAATAACTGCTGCCTCTTTGAAAAGCATCAGATTCCTGAAGAGCTTGATTTCTGCCTACTTAAACGATGCTCTGCATAATCAGATCTAAATCATTAATGAAAAACACTTATTTCCTTTGAAAATGATATCATGCCATAAAGCTAACAACAAAAACAGGGAGGGTTGTAGAAACATGTTACTTGAGGCTCTGTGCCTTCTTTGTTACTGGTAATCCTTTCAAGCCCTGCCTGATTAAGAGCTCTGGCATACCCATTATGGGCTGATAGAGTTATTGCTGTGTGTGTGTGGACAGCTGAATTGTGAATCAGCTGCTGAACTGCTGTGGTGTTTAAATACTGACCAAAATTAGTGATCTTCTGCATTAGCATGACCCTTTCAGCTGCAATGGCTCATCAGGTGATTTAAGACCAGTGCAGCTGTCCTTGCATGGGGTGGAGGTTGCAGTATTCCTGCAACCATGTCAAGGTAGGTCAGAATCCTAAGAGATCCATCTTATTCTTTGAGATGAGTTGATTTTGAATGGTATCATGTCCCATAAATATTCTGTCTCTTTCTCCTCCTGCCTGACCTTTTGTGACAGTTCAGGACAGACTGAAAGTAGCCTGTAACCTATTCTCTCCACTCTGTAATTAGGCTGTCTTGGTTGCATGTCTACTTTGCAACCTACACAGTTTGTCATTTTAGCAGATCAATGTTTCCTCATAAGAACTTTTTCCATCATGAAAGGATAAGGTCAACTGGGCTATGTATATATTGCTGTTGTTAATACTTCAGGCAGACACAAACTGTTCCTCCAGTTAAAATGATGTGCAGCAATGTCAGGAGGTGATAGATTATGTAGTGTTCTTTTTCCCATTGCTGACACTATTATTGACACATTGTTTAAGCAGAAAAATAGCAAGGATCTTCAACAAAAGCCCAGGCTGAAAGCTGTTCCTGCACTCCTAGGCACTCCATTTGTTTCATCCATTTGACCATTCAATCCTGTTTCTTTCCATCATTCTGCATCTTGTAAAACTGACATTTATCACATAAGGAGTAAAGCAGCTCTTCCCCAAAATCTGGCCATGTGGGAAGGGGTCTCTTAATGTGGAGAGAAGCAGTTTCCTCAGACTCTACCAGCTTACAGGAAAGTTTGCAGCTATTTTGTCATCTTGTCTCTTGCCTACATGACAGAGAGATTTATCCTTCCAAAATAATACTCCCAGGCAGTTAGTGTGTTGTTTTTTTTTCCCCCCCACTCTTGTTTCTTCTTCAGTATGATGAAGTTGGTGATGAAACCTTGAAGGTTTTTTTACAATGTTTCTTCCACAGAGACTGAAGACCAATAGCACTGCAAAAAGTCTTCCCTGCCCCTCCCTCCTCTTTTTTAAGCAATAGAAACAATTTAAGGTAAAAATAAGTAGTATCCTTCATTTTGTTACATTACCTATAGCAAGAATAAACAGCAATATGCTCTGTAAGATGTGTACGTGTGACAGCCACATCTTGGACAAGTCTGAAGGACCGATGTCATGCTGTTGCCACAAAACAGCCAAACATTTTACTGGGGGTGTTGTCTGGAAGAGATGAGAAATAATCCCACTGCCCCAAATCACCTGGAGAATGCCTCAACTGCAGTAGTGCGTGATCTGGGGCACTGTACTTGAGGAATAGTGTAGACCACTGGAGAGCTTCCAGAAGAAAGCAACAGGAGGGCTGGAAGATATGACCGGTGCAAGACTGATGGTATTTCAGTTGTTAAGCTAAGAGAAAACTGAGAGACATGATAATAGTCTTCAAATATGCAAAGGCTGCTACAAAGAGGGAATAATACAAAATGGGAATAATATGTTCTCCATGTCCTCTGTGGATAAGTCCAGAAAAAATGGACTTAAACCACAGCAAAGGAGATTTATGTTACACATTAGAAATACTCTTTTTAATGTTAACAGTGGTTGAATGTTGGAACAGATTGCCAGGGAAGGTCAAAGGTTGGACAATCATCCACCAGGAATGGTGTGAGTATAGCTGATCTCACCTTGGAGGAGAATGATGAACTATATTCTTATCCTCAATGTTTCTTTCAGCTTTATTCTTTGACTGAACAAGAATTATTTATGTGTTATGTTCTCATGCTTTTCTAACTCTCTTACACCCAAAAGAGTGATTTTTTTTTTTTTTTTTATCTGTCTTTCAGTAATGATTTTCCTCAGGCTAATACTTAAAGATGTCCTTAAAAAGTTAAGTTAAACACAGTAAAGAGCGTTTTTCATGAGGGTAGGTAGGATTCTTTGACTGCTCTCTTCAGACAGTGACCTATCAGCCTCTGGTTCTCAATCTTGAAAAGAGGATGATGGTAACTAATGCAAAATGGTTTTGACCTCTGAGGAAGCTTTAACTGCCAAACACCATTGTTTCACTTTCTTTAGTTCTGCCCTCTCAGATCACAGTAACATATTCACTCAAAGCTTTTCCATATAACTTTATATTTGGAATTATTCTGTTCATTTTCTTTCTTTCTTACTGTACTGAAATGGAATTCTGCAATTCTTAGTAAAGCCAATATGGATTTTTCACTTTCGCTAACAGATGCAGGAGTAGTTATTTCCTCATCTCTTCTCTACAGCAGTAGCTTCCCTTCCTCTCTCTCCCATTTGCCTCTGAAAAGGGTGGAAGCTTGACAAAACCGTTGATGACAAAGTGACTGTCAGGCTAAAGGCAAAGGTAATCGCCTACTGGGACACGGTTACTGTCAACTTCCTTTAATTTTTAGTGGATGGCACTTGTCACTCCCTGATGAGGATAGCTGCTCGTGGTGAGATGCTGAGGACTCCTTTGGCAGCCTCTGAGGGTTATTATTTGCAAAAGATAATGCACTCCAGCTAGGTTAGAAGTCTTTGATTATGAAGCCTGACTTTTGAGGAAGAAAATAGCAAACCAGCTATTTAAAGGATTGGACATTGAAGAGGCTCTGACTGAGGGAACATCTCATTCTGGTTTTTTGGTGGCTCCTTCTTCCCCCTTTGCTCTCTTGTCTCATCCTGCTTCCTCTGACTGGTGCCCCTACAGAGGCATCACTAAAGTGGCTTCAGTTCAAAAAAAGGTTTTATTTGCAGTGTTCTGGAAATATCATTTCTAAGAAAATACAAACCTTTTGTTCTTCTGACTATCTTGTTAGAATGCAACAATATCTATGTTTTTCCCCCCTCTGGTGTGACCTGAAAACTTTCAGTGACTTTTATGGTTCAATTACTTTTGGCAGGCTTCRGTTCTCTAAGTTAGACCCATGCACTTGTATAAACATAACTGACTTCAAGCTGTGTTAAATATAATCACTTAGCTACAAAAACAAAAAACAGATAACAACTAAGATCAAAATTCCATTTTTTTTTATAAACATTTTGGGCTGAAAATGATGATTTAGAGTGGCAATCACACACTGCTCACAAGTATTTTTCCCTCTTTGTTCTTTAGCTCTCACAACTATCCCTATTGTCATCCTAAACCTCTCTGTCTTTGCTAAAAATGCATTTCTACTACTATCAACCCTACAGAAACAGATCACAGAATCATGTCTTAAAAAACACAGAGACACATGGCAACAGGAAATGTGAAGCAAAAATAAATATGACACCATCGCTTTTTAGGGATAAGTATGCTGAATATTAAATCAAATCCTGAAGTTCCGTGTGCTGCTGTCTAGAATAAGCGTGATACGAGTGGTGAGTATTAAAAAGAAAAAATGGTGTGGGACACGATGCATGAACAAAACCCTTCAAAGCATATGTGTCCCATATAGTGATGTTTGACAGTAAATGTTTGGTTTATCGTATGAGTGAAATAAGAAAAACAGCAACTAAAAATAATAAAAAAAATCAGTGTGCGGGCAAAGAAAAGTGATGGGAGAGAAGACGTTACAGTTTATTTTTAAAAAGAATGTTGGTGTGTTTGTTAAAAACACCTCCCTTCCACACAGTCTTCCAAAGTAATGAATCATTTTACTCTTTGTTTGAAAGTTTAAATAATTATCAAAAAGAAATAAAAACACCCAAACTCTGCTTTTTGAAAACTGACACTAAATAAAGGAAATATTATTTTCCTTACAGATGAGCTCAGAACGGACTCATCACTCCCCTAGCACTGCCCAAACTTGAACTTGCTAAAAGAAGCTTCCTGAAATTCAGAAAACTCTACTGGTGGCRCATTGCATGAACATCACAAGCAGGAATAAGAATATCACGTGCTTTGTGTCTGCCTTCGTAATTCTAGCCTTCAGTTTAGACCAAAAAAACCCAACTGTGACAAACTAATATTTAGCATTGTGTTACCTCACATTAAGTTGCAGCTCTGGAGTTATTCCAACTCTAGGAAGCACTGATAGATGTGAATTAGCTTCTTCTTACTCTGTAGACTTAAATCCTACAATTTACGCAGCTGTGAACTTGTCTAATTCACTTCCCATACACGCTTTAAAACCTCTGAACCGCAGTGTGGAGTTTGGTGCTGCTTTCAGTGCAGGCAAGCTGGTAGATATGAGCTAATGAATAAGCTAACGGTTAAGTGAGTCTTTAATTCCTGCTGCTAATCTTACTACCCAGTGAGGATGGAAGCTAGGCTTTGGAAGAGTTATTCTTCTTGTGTGTTTCCGTAAGTTCCTATATTTGCCCAAAAGGATATGCTGGACCTGTGGAGATATGCTCCCAGAAGCCTTTGCAAAACACATCTGGATAGGCACCCTACATGCACCTGAAACTTTTGGTCCACCTACCAATAAATCAGAAATTTTTCCAGCAAAAGATATTTTTTAACAGATATTTAAGTATGAGTTTCATGATGATTATGCCCTGTTTGGTTTATTATACAGAAAATATTAAAAGCTGAACAATCTCTAAAAATTTGTTTGACCTGCAAAACCCAACGCAGAACTTCATTGAAACATTCTGAGTAAGAATTGGGGGGGGGGGGGAGGCAGGTTCTCTTCTAGCTGTTTGTACAACCAACCTAAGTATCAACTAAGATACAAATTTTCTTTTCTTTATGTTATTTTCTTTAAGGATAAAAATACTGCAGTTTTTCTAGTAATATAGTTGAATAGTTGAGTAGTCCAAAGGGTTGTTTGCTCTGTGATCTAATTTGCTCTTCTGACTAAGGTGCAGGTGTGTGGTTAACACTAGTAGAGAAAGTGCACACTGCTGTGGATGGCACTGCTTTAGTTTACTTGGTTTTGGAAGAGATGGATTTACTTAGGGAAAATCCAGATGCAGATGATTAGATGAAAGGGAAAACTACCAAAAACAATAGGATGAGTCTAAATCTGTGGAGCCACCATAATATATCTGCGTATCTGGATTGCAGTTCTCTCATAATGAGCAACAGGACCAGGAACCTCTTTAACATATGTTACATCCACAGTGAATCAACCCACAGTTTTTACTCATATCCTTTTTTTACTTTTGGGTCTGGTTCCAGCAATTTAGAAAAGTTTTGTGGCAACTGAGTCAAAGAACTTGGCATGTGTTAGAGTTYGGAAGGCCATGGGAATGTTGGGCAAAATCTGTGCTAATGGCTTAGTAGTAATGAGGTAACAGTAATAAATCTTACCGTGTTGCAAAAAGGGGATTCTTTCTAATTTTTATTTGAATATTTAGAGGCTGTTCACTCTCAAGGAGATTCATGCGGTTTCTCTTTCTCTTTCAAATGATAGATGCTCTGTAGGGGTGATGCTAGAGGGGTCCATGCAGAGATTTCTTAATTTTTGTTACATTTAAGTGGGGATGGATGATTTGATTGCAGACTAACTGAACTGTTTCTTCGTATCTTTGTTTAGAAAAGTTTGTTTAAAAATACAAAAGTTTGTGGTATCTTTACTTGTAAAAATTAGAATAAATAATGATAGCTATATACGGCTTTTCTAATCCTGTACTTAGTCTTCAGGGGAAGTAACTGAGAGGTGGGAGAGGGTAGAGTTTGTATGTTTAATATCAGGGTCAGGAAGGTACAAAGTGCTGTTACTGACTTCCCTGGAAATTGTGGGAGCATAATAACTTCAAAGAAATCTCACCACTCTTTCTTAAATGTTTAAATGTGAATGTGAACAGCCATGTCCAAGTGTTTAATGTGGCCTACGTGATTTTTGGCATAAGTAACATTGCGCTTTCTCTATTAAATTTGCTCCTTGGCTTTTTTTGGTATGTGTCCTTTGGCTGTAAGTTTTAACAATTCCTGACAAACAGAAAGTGTCCCTGATTCTGCACTTTCCCAGTAGTGCCGAGATGAGAAATGAAAGAACATGCACCGGCAACAGGACAAGTAACTGCTCTCTGGCTGCCACTGTGTTGTGCTTAGGATTTTAGGAATATAGCTGGACCTTCTCTCAGGTACAGGCAAGGGGTAAATCCATCAGTGTTAGCAAAATCCTAAGTGTTTAAAATCAGTGTGTAAAAGGAGTTGGGTTATCTACTCCATGATGCAGCACATCAGCTAATTTGGCACCTTAGGGCCAATTTGTACAGGAGCTGTTGCGTAATTTCATGTCTGCGGAAGCGATGTTATCCAGAAGCTGGCTCTGGTGTCCGTTCTGAGACCAGACTGTTTTAAATGCTAAAGTGTTTGATATGACGGTTAGAAGGGAGTCTGACAGTCTGAGCACTTTTATCGTTTTACTCAGAGGACTTCAACGTATTGCAGCATTAGTGAAAAGAAGGTGGCAATGTATTAATATTTTCAGAGAAGTTAATTAATGTTAATATTGGCTATACTGTAAGTTCATGAAGAACCTGAGATTAAAATGCTGCAATCGAAATTTCCAGCCTCCCTTATCTGACCATTGAAACCACTGGTTCCTCATTATAAAGGAACAAAACTTGAAAAGCACCAGGAACTCAGCAGTGTTAGTCCATCGTTACATCAGTATAAGTGGAGCTGCAATTACACTGAATGCTTGTCTCCTACCAGCCCCTGAGGATTTTTTTTTTAGTTAGCAGTGGAGAAACGATCCTCATTTGGCTACATTAGACCTTCAGACTCAACAAAAACCCATGCTCTGCCTTGAGATTTTGACCTCCTTGTTATCTGGTAGCTTTCTGATATGTAGGCCACGGGGACGTGTGCCGAATCTGCCCCAGGTTTTATATACCTTCCCCTATACCTTTGCTACCATGATTAAAATACCCTGGTGGCATTGCAGTGTGCAGAACAGGCTTCCAGTTGGCCTGGAACAGCCACCAGGCAAACAGCTGCAGTTCATGAGCACCAAATGTGTGGCACTGCAGCTTTTTGAAAAGGATGTGTGGGTTCTCCTTCACGTTTCCTGAAGTTAACAGAACTTCTTGGAAAACGAATGTATCCAGCATGTTCATATTTTGTCATTAATTGCTAACTCCTTTATTCCAGTTAGGAATTATTGATTATTTTATTTTTGTGATTATTTTATCACATATTTTCTCCAGATGATCTAATAAATTAGTTATTTTTTTATACTCTTTGTTTCTTCATCGGTTGTTCATTTCTGCAAGTGTGTTTGTTTATGGGATACTAGGCACCTTATCACTGGAGCATTAAGATGGGAATAGGTCCAGTAATAGCAAGACTTTCATAAGTTCGAAACAAAGTAGTTACGGAAAACAGAAGAAAGAGCAGACTTAGACTAACCTTTAGAGTTTAAAGAAAGCTATATTTACTTCAAAACCTATCATTTAAAATATATAATAGTACATCATCATGCAGTTTTCTCTCTGTTTGTGTTGTATTTTTAACTTTGATTACTCTCTTTTTGTGCCATATAATCGGAAGTAATTTTAACTAGCACTCACATCATAAGCAATCTACAAGTTTTTCATTCTTGCAATTCAGGTTTACCAAATACTGCTTTTTTTGTTAAAACAATTTTGGTTTTACTCATAAATTGATCTACTGGTGTCAAAAGAGAATATGAAATAATTTTGGTTTTACTCATAAATTGATCTACTTGTGTCAAAAGAGAATATGAAATAGTCTATGTACTTTTTCAATAGAAGTCAAGAACAAGAAAGGAAAGTTGGACCACACAACTACCACTTGGAACTGTTATTATTATTATGTATTATAACTTGTTCTTGCTGAATATTTTTTGGATTGATTGGACACCAAACCTTCCCTGAAATTTTAAGACTTGAAAATTGAGTCAGGCATGTCATTTGAAAGATTATAGTCACAAATTTGGAATGAGATTAAATTTTTATGTGTGTTTGACTTCATGGAAATTATTCTGATTTTTAAAATATTCTTTAAACTGATAGAGCTACTACTTAGTTCAGATAGTTACCAAATAAATGATTTCTGCCAGCTCAGCTGAGAAGTTTTCCTTTTTTCCTTTCTTATTACAAAGATAAGTATCTAATTAATGTCCATCTGAAGGCACTCGATTAGTACTTGGATACATAGGATTATTCACTTTTAGGTTATTAGTTGAAATCCAGCCAACATCAAAGCCCTTAACATGGCTGAGGCTGCTTGTAGCTAGTGTGAAACATGCTGAAAGTCTCATCCAGTTATTGATAGACATCTATAATAGAATACTTTTGCTACAAGTGGTGCAGAAAATATATTTCCAGTGGATATAATTAAATACATAAATTATAAAAATAATGCCGTTTCTGAGAATGTGAAAACTTTTTTACCTAGAAAAATGTTTTCTCCAAATCAAGTTTGAGTTCTGTTAGTGGAGCATCCTCYGCAGTTTTCCATTACTTTATCATGCTGTACTTGCTGAGCTTATAAATAGAAGACTTCAGTTTTCAGGACTGAGGAAATAGTAAGCTAACCCTCATTTTAATTACTGTATCCATGCCTGAATGAGTCTAAAAAAACCCTATATTGAGATGCATGTAATGTTGATCCAGACTGGAAAGGCTATAAGAAAATTCACTGAATCTCTCCCAACACTAAAGTTAGTATGACAGGCAAATGAGATTATACATGGAGAAACCAACCTGAGCATCTGAAACCATTCAACCTTACAAGCATTGGCAGCATTTTGTCGGGGACACTAAAGTCTTAGTTAATTTCAGTCTGTTTTGCAATTTTGGGGGAACTATCATAATGAAAATAATAAAAGCATTGTCGACACACTGTAGCTGTCAGTAAATGTTACTGAGGACTGTGGCTGTTCGTTGCACGGCTTATCCTGAGGGCATGGGCTTTCTGCAAGAAGAAGATCTCTGTGTGTGTTAATTTGCAGTCCAGGCACTGGCATTGAGTTGAATGAATTTAAGCAGATTAAAGCAATGAAAAATGCATTTGCCATTGCAAAAATGTTGCAGAAAGGTAGAATTAAAAGTCTTTTGAAGTTTTAGACCAATTAACAGGATGTGATGTTTTACAGCCGCAGATGGTAGAGGGGCATATGGATTTGCAAATTGGATGCACCTTTCAGTTAACTGACAGAGAAATTTCTACATAGAGGTACAGGCTAGTAGAAGTGCTGTAGAGACAGCCCGTTCGATCTGTGGGCTGCCCGTGGCAGTGGGTGGGAGGGCTGAACCACCCCAAAGAGTCCTGCAGCCGTTTTCCACCAGCCAGGCCAGGGGAGATGGGGGAGATTTGCAGCACTGAGCTCTGCCTCCTGGCTTCACTGGACGGGAATAGTGCCAGACGATGCAAAAAGGTTCACGCTGCCCTGCTTCACCGTCCTCCTGGAGCATGAGCGTAGGGGCTCCACGCAGTCCAATGCGATTATTCCTAGGCAGGGCCGTGGGTCACGGCTCTAAGAGGATCCAGGGGGATGAGGGTTGAATCTTCAAGGACTCCAAAAAGAGCATTTGGGCATGTGCTCAACTTAAACAAGTGGCTAGTGCCATGAATTCAGATAAATTGTGCACATGTCCTGTGTCCTTTGCTCAGTACCTGGTAGGAGCAAACCTTAGCAGAGGGAAACTGAGAAGGTTCCCAAGCTGCGTTGCTGCCTCCAGCAGTTTTCCCCCAAAACATTTCAGGTCTCATTCCTTTTCTAATGTGAAACCTTGTTTTCCATTTTCAGATATCTTTTTATTTCCTTTATTACTTCCCTACTAGGAAAAAAGCAAGCCCTGGCCCTGCAGCAAGAAGGCTGGTTTTAAAGCAGGGCTTTGGGCAGGGACCCGCGCGCACGCATGCACCGAGGAGGCGGAGAGGTCCGGAGGGCAGAGACGCAGCCTCTGATGGGAGTCGTTTTGTGCCTCCGGAGACCCAGCTTCTACCAGGATCAGCACTGTAGTTTCCAACAGATACTGACCGAATGTAAAACTGCTAGCAGGAAATATTTAATAAAAAATTTAGGAATCAGTTCCATGAAGACAGTTCATAATTTTCTCTGTGTTAAGGAAACACTCTCTTAAAATAACAATGACCGGCTGAACTACTTCTGGCGCAAAATTTAAATCTGCCCTCTGCTGTAAATTATCTAATGAAATTCAGGTCAGTGCTGTTGAACAAATGTTGAAGGAACGTCCTTTTAAATGTAAATGCTCTTTGTGATTAAAGCTGACCAGTGGAAGATTGCATTTCTGACTCCGAGCGCGGTGCTGGCCAGCAGAGCAGGATGAAGCTGGGAACGCAGTAGGTGCAGAATCACTGAAAAATTAAAGTGAGCAGTCCTGAAGCTTACAGCACCTGACTAGATTGCTTTACCCCTGTCTTGGTTAGATTTGTCACGGGTGCGTCAAATCTCGCAATTGTGCAGCTGCAGGGTGAGCTGGCTCTTACTTGAGGAAAATGAATCCTCCCAAACCCCTTCAGTAACTTCCTGGTGAGCTGAATCGAGCCATCCTGGAACTGAGCAATCCAGGTATTGATTCAGGGAGAAAGCCAGAAGGGCACAGCAAAACGTGGGGGGCAGAGCAGCTCCCCCCTTTCCCGGTGGCCCTCAGTGACGCTGGAGCYGGTGCGACAAGAAATTGCATCTTTAGGTAGATTTCCCAGGAGGATGATTCAGGTTAACTTGCAGTTTTGCTATAGGTTCTGCAGATCTGTTCAGAGCAGCATTTCCCACATGTCTGAAAGAAAGAGGAGGCTCTTTAAGACTATATCTTTTATTATAATTATCTCTGTGACATAATGGGGATTTTTTTCAATTTTAAACCATATAAAAATAGTACTTTATGGTATTGGCGCTAATACTATGCTCAAATTAATTTTTTTAATTTTATTTATAAAATGTTCCAAGCCAAAGGCAAGATGCCACAAATTAGCTTATAAAAAATACAACCCAAAGAAAAGATTGTCTCCTGGATAAAGCCCAGCTCTGGAAACTGAGAGAATTAGATTATCTTCCTAACTGGCACCAGCTCCTGCACAGCATTTGGCAGATTACTTGGGTCAGACTTAGCTGGAGTGTTTATGATTAAGTGGATAGGCTCTGGTTTCCAAACATGTTAATACATAATGATATATTAACTGATATTAGGGACCAGTTCTTAAAAGTGCTGAGAACGCTGATCAGTTTGGGAATTTCAAAATGAATCAATGAGATTCATTTTAAAAAGATGTATATAAATAGTGACGTAAAGATACAGACTTCAGTATCTTTCTGTTCATAAAATTGTTATCTGCTTCATAAAGGCACTGTGATGCCAAAAATTAATAGGTCTTTGAAAAGAACAAAATGCATTGCTGTTGAAAAGGCACAAAACAGCCAAAAATAATACCAGAACTTTCGTTCTTTCACTCTCCAAAAATAAATAACTTCTATTCAGTATAAACACTAAAATTAGGGAGGTAGTGCAAGTTAAAAAAAATCTTGTATTTATTTTATTTTGAAGTACAATTGAAATTAATTTCTGCTTCAGAACAAAAGTTTTGAGGGTAAARCATGGAGTTTATCTGATAACAGATGCTTTTAATTTGCTTCTAATGAATCTGACTTTTAGCACACTCATTTTTCTGGGGTCTCATTGGAGACTGCCTGAGCAGAAATTTCACTTTTTCTAAAAAAGTCACACTTCCTTCTGGATATGAGTAACAATGTATGCATGTTTATTTAGTGAAAAAAACATTAAAAAAAGAAAAAAAGACCTCTCCAAATACAAAAGGGACTGCCAGGAAGCAGATATTTGCTGGTAATGTGTACAGTCAGTTTCCAGAGCATCTTTTTCTAATCTTTAATACTGTATCGTTCTGAGGTAGAAAAAATTGTTCCTGTGCCTTGAAGGCCAGAAGGAATAACTCTGGAGCCAGGGTTGGACTTGGTTGCCCTAGCTCAGGTTGGTGGGACCTTCYGGTTTCTGACGGATAAAAGGCTGCTCCTCGCGGAGGCACGCAGCTCCTGCCGAGGAAACGGTTGTCTGACCACGTGGAGCCTCCTGCCTCCGGTGGGCGACTAGAAGGACCTGCCTCCGTCAAAGCGGGACGTGAGGCTAGATTCCCTGACTGATCCTGACTCCTTGGCTGTGACCTGTCTGATAAGTATGTGTTTAAATACAACTCTGTTACACCGGAAGGTCTCGCAACTGCTCAGCTAACGGAGGTGGCATGTGACAAGCTGGGCAGCGTTGCACTTCAGGGGCTCAGCCCCTTCTGCCAGCCCTCTTGCTGCTATCGCGAAGCTTTGGTGGCCGTAGTACGTGGTGCAGTGTCTCCTTCTAGGCAAGAGCATAGCTGAACAGGTACGCTCACAGCATGCTACTGCATAAATGTTTGTCAAAATTACACTTTACCTGCTTTAATACACCGAAATCCTGCTACAGAAGAGACTTGTGTTTTCCTGAGCGCAGCATACTCTTCCACAATGCCAAAATAAATAGGGGGTAGGAGAAAGGGACGAAACGGAGCTAACAAGAGGATTTTCTGCTGAGTGAATGTTTGGACTGTACGCTSTGCAGGGCTTCGGAGCGTCTCCGCGCCTGGATTGTGAGAGGGCTAACCTCCCTATCAGCGCTCCACCATAAATCAGGTTTTGCAAGGAGAGAKAAGGCTGCAGACCATCCAAAGCTCATTAAGATGTGCAAAACATAAGAGAGTACAAAGATGCAATGCTCTCGAAAAACATGCACAAATTAGAAAAGGATTTCATGGTTTTCAGAGTTCTCTGAAAGACAAAGTAATAAATAAATAAACAAATAAACTACAGCCCAGACAATTGCGTGCACTTTTCTCTGCTGATTCAGTGGCACCAAAGCTTGCTCTAAGTGTAGGGGCCCAAGAAGATTAAGGCAGTAATAGGAACAATTAGAGGTCATGGAATCAAATATTTCTGATATCGTTAAGATGCTCTCAGGGCAAATGCAAAGCTCTGCTCATATCTGCGCTTGTCAGAGTGCACTGTTGCCAGAGGGCCACCTAGACCAACAAATGCATGAAATGAGGATGCCTCAGTCCATCTGTTTGGTGTTCTTGGCATAACCTGCCCTTCCAGGAAGTTTCTTCTTAACCCCTGATAAAACAATATCCCTATTTGGCCTTTATCCAGTGATCCAGAAATATTAGCAAAAAACTTATTCTCTGCATTCTTCTGATATTTTATATTCATACATTCCACAAAAAAATAAATTGTATTGTTTTAAACAAAAATTCCTTTTATCCATTTTCTGTCTTTCAGTTTTACTGACTATCTCCTTGCTCTTTAAAGAGGAGTATGCAGGAGTATCCCTAATAGTGTAGTTTTACACCATTATCATTACACTTTTGCCTTTCCTAAAACAAATAGACCATGTTTCTTGTTTTTCTCTGAATCAAGTCTACCTGTTCTTTTAAACATTTTAATCGCCTATGTCTGGGTTCTGCGCTCAGCATGTGGCATTATAAGACTTGGTGGTTTTTCTGTTCTATTATTTCCATTCCCTGTTCTTCTGATGCTGGTTGTGGTACATGGAGTAGACGTCACTGGGGATGGAAGGAGGAATGAAGGTGGAAGGGGCAGAAGGATGAGGGACCGGGAAGGTGCCAAGGTATCTCAGTGTGCCCTGGGAAGCGAATGCCACTGCCGTGCCTATGTTGCTGTATCTCTCCTCTCCCGGCTGCTCCCTCCATAAACTTCATTTTCCCTTCACAGACTTAACATTTTAGGCTTTCTACCATGTGTACCCCCCTCACAGGGTTTTTTTTTTCTTTGATTTGCTTTTACTCTCCTTAAAGTTCTTAGATTCATTAGCTCTATTTTGTTTAAGTGGGAAAGGCTTGAAGATACATATTTACTTTGAAAAACTTCAGCATTTCTTAGATCACTTGGAAGATTAAACCCTACCATGAGTACCCTTGACCTYTTCTGTGTCATTTACTCCAAAGGAGTATACTGTAAATGGGGGTAAATAGCAATTTCTTTTGTTCTAATGCTGGGAAAGTGAGAAATGACTGAACAAATATGACAGGTATGTTTGGCTGCTCCCTGGCAGACCTTTGGGGTCTTACTCTGGTTAACTCTGCCTGCAGCACTTTTTCTTATTGTCGTGATTTCAGCTTTGTCTAGTTGGGAAGTCATTAAACCATTAGATAGCATATGCAAGAAATCTTACGTTGCTTTCGTATGTGTAGTTCAAAGAACATTGTAGAATAATATCTAATATAAGTTTCTTTCTTCAGTAGATTGCAAGGCACAAAACAAAAGGGATTAAAGGAAATATGACTTGCTTCAGTTCGYCTAACAGGTCCAGGAGGAACCAGAGGCTGGTTCACAAAGTCCTCTCGTCGGTCACACTGCCTTGTAGTCCTCTGTGTCCCGGGAGCTAAGGTGTTCGGGCACACACATTATTTGATTACTCCCTAGACTTTCCACATAGACTTTGCAGGACTTTTTCTGTCTCAATACATTTTTGAGGAGTTATTGAAGCTTCTTGGAGCAAAACTGTTTGCCCCAATTTTTGGCTGAAGAGCACAGCTTTTCTAAGAATGTGGATTCTCTAACTTAATCTTAACGGAAGCAGTTACACTCAGGGAAGTGTCTGGTATGGTAGTCCTCCACTGCAAGTTGCGATATATGGGGCTTGCAAGACGCTTCCTGACAAAATGTTATTTTCCAAACTTGAGATATGTTCTGAAAAATGCCATCTGACTGTGATAACTGTCAGAGAGCAACGTTTTTAAGGCACTGTTGCTGAACCTAGAATTTATCACAGGGGTTCAGCAAACCCTTTTCTTTTCACTTTGAACTTGAAACTGTTGACAGCACTGCTCYATTGATTGCCTGCTGGGTCATTGAACTGGGGCCTCACAACATGCACTTTAGGAAACTGCCACCGGAGCTCAAAAGAGTGACATTAGCTCATGACTTGCCACCCGTGGCTCTGGTTCCCTAAGGGACAGGGTACTGTCCTGAGCCTGAGGAGATCTGAATTCAGTCCTGGATTTGCCATTTATTTTTGTTGTGGTCTTAGGCAACTGCTTTTCTCCCCAGTCACTTAGTTGTTGTTCTTTTTTTCTTGAAGAAAGATAATTGGTAAAAGAACTGTGGTAGACCATGGAAAAGCTAAAATTCTCAGGTTCCYCTTAGCTGTCTGAAGCTGGGCTTTTATGTTTTTTCTTCCATATAAAGAAGATACCAACACTTCCATCTGAAACCTCCTAAGCTGGAAGGCTTAATGAATATTCATGCAGTGCRCTGAAAAACAAGGGTATGAGACTTTTCCAAATAATAATCACACCTACCACCTTGTTTTCCAAGCCCCTTTCCACCCTTGCTCTTTCCTTATTTCAGAATTAATGCAGTGCAGCAGAACTTGGACCATTACTTGGAATTTTAAAATGACCATTTCGCAGTTGCGCGTGTGGTTTGCGTGTCGTGTGTGTATGATGACAATTTTCCCCTCTTATTTTCCTTCTCCGCGTTCTTCTTGTTTCAGAATTGGAGGCTGAGCTGATACAGTGGGATGTAGTTACGCTGTGTAGCCTGTGAAATAATTTTTGTAAGTGTCTCCATTGYGGAGAGTTAGGCGAGCCACATAGGGCAAGGCAGTGCCCTGGCACGTACAGCAGTCAGTTGCTGGTGGGGGGGAATGTGTTGGCATGGCGTAACATTTTTATTCTGAAGGATTTATTCTTTCTCTGTGTGTAGGGTAAAATGTGCAATCCAAGCCGTTTTAATTAATCCATGCTGCAAATGATCGCTGGCTTGGCTTGAAATCCAGTCCTCTTCCTCGCTGCTCCTGGGCTTAGGTGAGCAACTTGTCAGCAGGCTGATGCCACTCAGGGATGTGCTTCTGGGGGCCAGACGCGGCCCGCGATTGCCCTCCCAGGCTGCACTTCTTGGATGCGATACAGAGCATCATCATAGGCTGAGACGGGGCGTCTCGCTGCCCCGCGCCTCCCCGTTTGGCGGCGGGGCAGCAGCGCTGCGCTCCGCGGCAGGCTCATTCGGTGAGGGCCCCGGGGCTGGAGCGTTGCCAGGAGGGCTGTCAGCCTCTGACTGCTCCCCAGCGAGGGGAGGTGGTTTGGCGGTATAGACCAAAGACAGGCTGGAATCCCAAAAATCGTGCATGCTTACATGGTTCTGCCATCAGCAGCATCGATATTGTTTATTGGCAGCTGCACATCTGGTCAAGCCATGCTGCAGCGCGCGGGGAGACAGGGTCCTGCCAGGCTGCTCTGCCCCCGTTCTCCCAGATGGGGCCCTGGAAAAGCCCCGCAACATCAGTTAGGTCTGCAAAGTGATGTAGAACTTTGTGGCTAAAATATTCATTTTATTACAGTTATTAACAAAATCAATTTCTGTATGCTTTAAACCACTTTATCTAATTCTCTAATGCACACCCCCAACCATTTATGAAATTATAGGGACTTGGAGTTTCTTAAGGTTTGAGGAAAGCTTATCACTTTTCAGCAAAATCCTTAAGGACTTTGCCCTGTGCCCAGGTCACATGACTTAGATGAACATTTTAATTACAATAGCCAGAGGCAAAAATAGATAAAACTGTCAAAAATAGCTAAATTGCTTCTTCTTGAGAAGGCCACAATGTGATTTGGAGCATTAATTTAGCCACAAGTTGCCATATCCTGCCCGGGAGCAGTTGTGGAAGGACTCATGCCTCGTGCCTCACCTTTCCCAGCTGTAAACCTGAGAGTCCTATTCACTAACTCAAAACAATGCTAGGAAAATGAAATAGTTAATGGATCTACAGTACTTTTTGAATGTAAATTGCTTCTGGAAGTTACATGATGAATATTTGCTGTCCCAGTTCTCTCACTTGAAACGTTGCAAAGGCTTTTTTTAGAATCAGTGTCTTCATCATAATTCATCTCTTAATTTGGCTATTAGTCAGTTGTCATCAATTTGGCATCTGGAGTGCAAGGAAAGCATAAGCTGTTTTTCTCTTTTCTTTGTAGGTCTCTTTAGAAAAATTAGGGGCAAAAAAAGCATGATCATGGAAAAACAGATTAAAGCAGCATAGGACAGAAAACAGAAAAAAATTCTTACCGCAAGTGCATGCTTTCATCTTTCCTACAAACAAACCATTTTACAGAGATAAACCTTTTTGTTTTTTTTAAAGGAATACTGTTAAGGTTCATGTACTCCAAATGACCCATCTCTGTCTTCTTTTTCTTTCTTAAGTCCTCATTCATGTAACAGTCTGGCATTTTTAAAGCACCTTTCTACTATTGTCAAATGTTCCAAAACAAAGGCGTATTTAAGTAGTTTCCATTTTTCCACTGGCCTTTTCTGCCTTTTGTCAGATGCCTGTCATTTTTTTGCTGATAGGGTGTGACAGAGATCGTCGTGTGTTATTTTACTGCTAATGTGCATGTACCCTACGAGCCTTTGCAAAGAGGGAGTCAGAACTGGAAATAACTAGGACATAATGGAGTATTTTATCCTTTACCATTTGTTAGTTTTAGCCTCTTATTTGCTGTAACTGTGGAGCTCAAAGTATATCTTGCAAAAAAAAAGATTGCAAACTTTTTTCTTGGAAGACATATCTTGATTGTTTTTTCAAACAGCATTGAGCAGGAGGGTTCTTTTTGTTTTGTTTGGATATATATGTTTCTCTAGAATTCCTCTAAAAGTGGATTTGACTGCTTTCTTCTTTATTGTAAATAATTTCTAACTCATAAAAAGAGGCCRTTAATATTGAAAAGCACAAGTTGTAGGGTAGAAATGTTTCTGCCAGAAGACTTTAAAAAAATATTTAATCTGATARTGTTCCTATAAGAAGTTTCAAATGTGGCTTACATGGGAATAAAGATAACAGATTTCTATCTCAGAGTTTTTCCCCTGAAGTCTGTGAGATTAGTTCGTCTATAAAACCATTAGGTTGCAATTTTTGTGTAGGGAATACCTCTTTGAGACTTTCTCTGGATTAAAGGCCACAGTATTAGGTTTTGTATGAGAATACTAACCTCAAGGCCTTTTATGACTTAGTATACGCTTGGTTCTTCTCATATTTCCCCCTTTCTTTTAAGTACTGCATTAATCAGATGCAAATAGGAAAGTATTAGGAATAAATACTCAGGAGGATAAAATGCAATTTCAAGTGTTTCCTTAATGTCCAAGACTGGCAAACAGCCTCTAGAAATTGGGCTAGGAGATTGTTATTTACACAAGCAAGATCAGGTCTGAGTTTTCTTTATATTTGCTTGCAAAAGACCTTTTTATGTCCTTTGAAAGAGATTCTCTTTATGAACTTAATGAATTTACTTTTTAACTCATCGAAGTGTGTATGGGAAGAAAGAGGAGGGAAAGAAAAGGGAGCAAAGTATGAGGAGGAAGATTCAGTCCAGTTTGTTTCAGGGTCTGTAATTGCAAATGGAGCAGTTGAGCCTGCCTTTATGAAGGAGGGCTCCTGTCACATTAGAGGCCGATGTTGCTCCATTTGAGCTGCAAAAACGGTTGCATGCGCAGTCTCATAATTATCTGTAATTTTAAGCAAGACAGATGTAGCATTAGCTTCTGATTCAAGCAACAGCCGTATTAATTTCCAAGTGAGCAGCAGCAGAAGCAGATGGTGAGATGGGGGAAGCATTCAGATGCTCGCCATCGGTAGCTTTTGCCTTTGTGCAATAAAGGTGGCTGCGGCCAGACTGCGCCCACGGGGGCCTGATTGCAGCCCYGGCCGCACCAGCTGGGTCCGTCCCAGCCTGGGTGCAGAGAGCCGTGCCCCGGCTGCACGGCTGCAGGCGTGACACGTCCTGGTTGTGCTATGATGCAACGGGATGACTTTTACATAGGGTCAGCACATTTTTTGATAATACTGAGACCGACAGCTGCAGCAGTTTGTGGTTTCCCAGTTAGGTTATGGGTCTGTGAAAAACAAAGCATATGAACCCCAGAAAATGAGCTAGCTTGCTATAAACTGAAATCCTTATTTTTTTGTTTTTGAGGGGGGTTTTTTTGGCCTGTGAGATCTCAGTGGGAGGCTATTTGGCCGTGCATCTTCCTTGTTGCTTAGGAATACAGGAAGAACTGGGAAGCACCTTTAGACAAATACTGTTGAACAAGCCACTCAAGAAATTATCCAGCGAGTACACGATGCACGGGACTGATGGCGCACCCACACCTCGCTGGAGCGCGTGTCGATCTGTTTTTCCCTCTGCACAGAGAGGAGTCTGATGTGCACAAACGAAATTACAAGTGATCCTCCTAGTCATAAAACGTAGCTTCCTTGCCAGGGTGATACTGCTAAAATATGGTCAGTATTATCTGCATAATAAGCAGTCAGTGGTATCTGTATAATGTGTGTAGAGAGTTTTGTTCTGGATCCAGTGGTCAGTTTTTATCTTCATGGGCTCATTATCTTCATCATTATCTTCATCAGCTCATTTGATACAAGCTAGCAATCATGAGGAGACTATGCTGAGGATCAGATCAGTGTGTAGAGTGCATTTTTTCTCTCTTGAAGGTATGGTCAGATAGGAAGTTTTAGATACTGTAAAAGTGAGAAGCTACTATTGCTCATGCTGTCCTCATTCTGTGGTAGCATATTTTACAAGCGTTAAATTTACAAATGTTAAATTAACTCAGGCGAGCTTGCCTTAGAAAACGCATTGAGAATCACGGGGAGCTAGAGTGCAGGTGGTATCTGTCACAGTCCTCCTGGACTGAACTGCRCCCTGTGTTTTGCTGTCTCAGTCTCTTTAGCCATAAATACCATGTGGAGTGCAGTGTTACGAGTCTGGGAAAGTTAACGTGTTGGACATATGTCCTCAGAGTTTTGAAATACTATTGTGCCACAGGAGAATAATTCTTTTAAATGTCACCTATACGTTGGAAGGGGCTGGCTTTGAGTAGGGAAGGAGCAGGCACAAGTGGTAGGCAGCCTCTGTGCTCGTTGCGGCAGAGCGCTGTAGGTTAGGGGGTGAGGTCCCTGCTTCCCGACCGCGGACCTGTTCTGTCAGGCTCATTACTACATCTGCTCTTGGCAAGACGAACAGACATCCAACTGTTTGTGTATTTGGCTCCTGTTGCACATAAGTGAAATTGCTCCRTTTTAAACATTAATAACTAAAACATGGATTTTTCTCTGAACCCATCTTATTGTTCCGGTTCGTGAAACCCATCGGAAGAAGTGGGACTTTTTATCATGGGAAGAGTGTTTGCAAGGTCTGGCCTGAAGGCATAGATAATAAAACCAGCTGCAAGACCAGACGCAGCRCAACTGCTAGGCACGGGCGAATGTGAGGATTACTGTTGAAGAGGCTGCTGAAAGCATGAGGGATTTCACAGGAGAGAGTGAGGTTGCTTGGCAGGGAAGAGGGAGCATGCTCCAAACATATGGGGCAGCGTAACCAGATACAAAAGAAATGGATAATGTGCGGAAAACAGAAAGGAGCCAAGGAGAGTGAAAGCCATGGAGGTGAATTGTACCTAAGATCTTGTGGGTAAGTCTATTCGACAAATTCTGTATCGCAAAGAGGTGCGAGCGCAGTGAGCATGTTCGGGTAGAAGAGGAGAGAAATCAGCAGGAGAGAAGGGTGTTGGCAGCAATTTCTTAGTGTTTGATAAACATATGGTTTCTGTTTTTTTGATAAATTCAAAGCACATCTATTAAAATTAGATCTCTGTAACATACAGGTATTTGACTATGTCTTCCATGAAGAAATAACTTCACTAATTTCAATGGTTCTGTCCATCTTATAAAGAGCCACAGTATACAGTCAGTAATTAAAACAATATACCACTTTATGATTTTTAAAGGAGGAATTCATGGTTTGCATTTTATGCCACAAACTGCTAATGTCTTTTGAAATCTAATGTTCTGGTGCATTGTTTTCTGTCTGATCAGTACTGGAGACAAACACAGTGCATCAGTTCTCAGATTATTGAAAGCATATAGATTTACAATTAATTTATTGCATATAGTTTGTTGGATGGCTGTTGGTGTCAGGGTAGTGTCACACCAGCTTCTTAGATCAGAGTTGCAGGGTCTAAATCCGTTCATAAGAATTGTTCCTGCACACTGAGGAAGTTCTGCAAAGTGATGCAAGTTGTGCGCATGCATGCTGGAGAAAAAACTAGCAAGGCATAACATGGGAGGAGAGCTGCTCTCTGTCATCCGTTCATGGGTTGATTTGGGGGGTTGATTCGTTGATGGGTTGATTTGCTTAGCAGATAGGTCTGCCACCAACCCCCCCTGTGCATCAGCAAGCAGTGAGTCCTCCCTTTCACTGTCTGCCTGGTGCCTCCGATCCTGCTTTCTGTCTCCCACTGCAGACCAGTGTTGGTTTTGTTACCAAAAAGGTGCTCCATGGGTATCAGATAATTCCAATGCAAGGCGCATTGAATCCATGTGGAAACTTCAGTGGGTGCAGAACTTAGTGTTTTTTTACTATGTTTCATGTGTTTCTTTGTGAACAGTTCATTTGGTATTATCTTAGTTTGTGAACTGGTTTAGAGATGTTGATTTTCCTCTCTCCCTAAAACTGCATACATCCCAGGGCAGCATATCCAAGATGTTGTTCCTCTTTGAGCATCTCACTCCGTGAAGCCRTTAAAAATACAGTTTGGATGGATGCTTGAGAGGGAGGTCGAGTGTAATCAAAAGAAGATGCTTACTGCAAGGTATTCTCCCTTAAGGTCCCATACATTGAGAACTGTTTTCTCCCTTTGGTCTCTAAAAGTCTATGTTGGGGTACAGCAGAGCTCACCTGTTTTCTGGCCCGGAAAAACTGGGTGAAGGTGCTGACTAGTTAGCCGGGAAATTTTATGGTGATGTTTATCATTATGATGGTGGGATTTTATCAAACTTCTGTTGGGTTTATGACCTCCTTATTCAGCACAGAGGTGGTGTTGGCTTTAGGGCACCTGTGTGTTCTCCAGATTTTTGAATGAAGCAAAGGATTGCAGCAGAGAAAGGATACTCTCATTTTTCTGGCAGTTTTAACATTGCCGTAAAGCACTGGATCCTCAGTGTTTCCAGAGTTCTCATTAAATGAGCCAAGCATTTTAGACCTGACTTCTCAGAGGCGGGCAGTGACTAGGTCTTCAGCATTCCCTATACACACGAATCAAAATCCCATGACCTATCTTATCGAAGAGCAGAGCGCTCTTGAATCAGTTGATGTCTGGAAGAGCTGTGCTTGGATGAGTAAAGCTTTGCATCATCCCAAGTACTTTGAAAAATCAGTTATTTCAAACTGAGGATCTGGGATCAGCAGCTCCTTCTATCTCTAGTCTTCCTTTATCTTAGTTCCTTATCTAAAATGAGGTGATCCTGCCAGTACAATGGTGCTTTGTAGCTAACTTGATCTGTGAATTATTTGGATACTTGAAGGGTGAATGACATGGAAAAGCTCAGGAGAAAACTAATACTTATGCAGTCCAAGCAACGCTTGAAGAGCATGAAGTCATGAAGGCCCTGAGCCACCACTTCATAAGGAGCAGAATGCACAAGATGAGAAATAACTGCTTGTAGAAGGAATGCTGTATATATCCATGGTACTCACAGGGTTCAAATATTCCTAGCTATGAAGGCTTTATTGAAGCCTTGTGGAGAACCGTTATGCTCAGCAATACAGGTTCAGTTTGGAGTTCCTGCCACATTTGGACAACTGTGATAATGCAATGTTTGTGAGGTGTGAGAGGAGATAGGAAATTGGAAATAGAAAGGGCTTATGGACTTTTGTTATGCCAGTTTTTTTGTTTTGCTTTTTCCTTGCATTTAATTTGCTCAGCATTCTGGATAGAAGCTATGGTTTAGTCTTTTCTGAAGTGCCATCAATGGAGCCCACTGACAGAGTAAATCTTCAGCTCCCAGGAAACCACACACCTCTGTAGAGCATGCTCAGCAGGGCAGAGCACCGTTATCACAGCACACCATTGTTCAGAGCCCCTTCTCCCCAGAATTTTTAAAAAATTAAGATTTCCATTTTTATGTTAATGGCGCTTTACCTATGGGTCTTGAATTTCCCAGCTACCTAAAGCTCTAAGATTTTTTTCTGTTGACTGCATGTAGCTCTAATATAATGAAATTCTCCAAAGTAAGAATAAGGGTTGTCTATAAAGGACACAGAAGTGTCTTGGGAGATTGATGTAAAGTGGGGGACACGTTAATGTAACGTGTGTTTCTTTGATCTTATTTTCTTAACATAAATCTGTAACACTGTGTACATCTATTTAAAGGAATTTTTAAAAGCCTGACAGAAAAAGCAGAATATGCTTCTCTCCTTGAGAAGAAGATAAGACAATAAGCAATACATGGTGGAAGTTACTCATTGCATTATAGACACTGCAGTGAGAAATGTGGTATAAAGAAGTATTGTAGAGTTCAAAAATTGATTTTTTTCCATTCACATACAAATGTGAGGCCTTCTGGATCTGTTCTGATAAAATGCAGTGTTATCTTACACTGCCTTTAAATTAGCTGCAAACTGGAAGCTTATAACRCCATATTTACAGAGTGCAAACAATTCTTGGACTGTGCAGCAGGTATGGCTGAAACAATCATATGTTGAACAATTGAAAATTGAGCAATTTTTAACGTATAATAAAAACTGTATTGCTGCATACAAAAATACCGAATACTACTGTACAGTTCCCAGCATTGCCATATTTGTATTTCTTTGTCATCATTTTACTATTTAGTTTTTCAGTTCTATTGAGTGAGTTAATTACTGTCTCATATTTCTGCTGGATATGTAATCAGTTCCTAGCTTCAAAAGAAATCCTAACCTAAGAGCAGATCTGTGTGCAGCTGAGGACCTGAGTGAAAGTGAACTCCAAGGTGTATTGTAGGGCTTTGTTTTGTTTTTACTAATGCAGGTTATCTGTTTCTGTGCTTTCAGTCTTAACTGAGCCCCATCTGCTCTTGGGACCTTGAGTCCGGGGCAGACTTCCCCTCCTCTCGCAGATTGCCTGTCTCTTTTTTGCATCATAAGAAGACCTTTTTTTTTTTGTGGAATCTGAGCCTATTTATGAATACTGTAGTGGCTGCTTATCTTTTGTGGTTTGGAGTAATGGAGGAGTTGAGTGAATGCAGGAGCCAGGCAGCRAGACCTGGAATGTCTTTTCCCGACAAGATGATGTCAGCTGATACATTTGGAGATGCTTAAATGCAAAAAATTTTCATTTTCTGCCCTAGTAGGGTAATGGGAGTCTGAAAAGGAAACCGAAACTGAATGCCCATAGTGAGTGCAGACTGCGAGGGTTAGACCCTCTCCCAGGCATCAGGGCCTGCAGATGGAGTGAAATCCATGTTCTTTGGCTTTACAAGGTAGGTTATATTTATTTTGGGAACAAAACCTCATATGGGAAGTATGCTTTTAGAGAAAACCTTCAGCAACTCAATAGACTCCACTTTAAGTTTCTGTAGCCAATCATTGCTGTTTTTCTTTTTTTGGCTAAACATATTGTTATAATGAGTTAAATGTAGATAATTAATGCTTAAATAAAAATAAATGCCCATAATATTAAATACTTTTTTTTTTATGAGTCTGTGAACTTGCTTAAAATCAGGCATTCCTCTCCAAAATCTGTGGCAGTGCTTAAACATGGCTCTGTACTTTAAAAAATAAACTCTTTATCCATCTGCCTCATGCTAATGGATTACACTCCCGCATTGCTGTCACTCATTGCATGGCTGTAGCTGATTGAATAGGATTTTTGGCAGCTTGTTTCTTGTCCAAACATTTCTTAATGCTTTCCCACCTCTTGTTTTATCACCAAGTACTGCAATAGCAGCATTTGGAGCTCTGATAGTTTTTTTGGAAAGCTGGTTTTGTAAAGCCAATTCCTTGAAAACTGGAGCAGAAGGAAAAAAAAAAAAAAAAAGAGGAATACATGTGGGTTGTGGCTGAAATGATCCCTTGATGCTCATTGAGGTTGATCATACATATGTATGAGACAGGAGGACTTTTTAGTAGCTGTGTTTTGCCTCTGTTGCCCCAAGCTGTCTGGAAAGAGAGTTTGTGACAGTCTGGAGAGCTCCAGATTCTAAACAAAAGATCATTGGTTTTTTTTTTTAGAGAGGCTCAGATATAATTACTTTTATGTTAAAGCATCCTGATGACAAACCGTCTATATGTTTTACTTGATCCTTGCTAATTCTTCATCTTTAGGGCTTTATCTGCTACTTAGGGTTCACCCCTTTTTTGTGCGCTTTTCCCATTCTTTCCGATAATAACCATACACCTCCAAGGATGATCGTCTCTACTTTACAGAGCAGGTTTTTAGTATACTTAACTGATAGAGTAAGTTGGTCATTGCCTTTTTGTATAACCTGTGAATATGTCACATTTCATATACTGCAATCAGTAGGGGAGCAAAGGGGAAAAGTGCAACTGTGAGAGATCTTTTCTGGTGAAAAGTCTCCGGACAGACCAAGCATCATAGTGTTTGTCCTAAGGTTTAAGAACATCCCAGTTGAATTTAGTTGGTTAACTTTTTCTCTTTGATAGTAATGCAATGAAAAAGTTGTATCCTTTAAAACTTTCTTTCTTATCAGCTCTCTCTGCAGATTTTGCAGTTATTCAAATTTTGTGGTGACTACAGAGTATAAGGAACGAGAATTCACTTTTCACAACATCTTTATTCATTGTTTATAATCTATGGATCTGTTGTCTGTCTATAATTATCATTTYTTTTATAGGAAGAGTAGTCTTGTGGATAGGATAGAAGAACGAGCCTCAAGGATTAAGATCTATTTTCTATGTCATGCAGGCTTCTTCTGTGATCTTGGCTAATGTGTAATCATGTAACCTCAGTTCTTCATCTGTAAAGTAATGGGAATTTTTCTTACTTTTCTAACATTATTTAGAGAATTGCAGAATAATTTAGGTTGGAAGGGACATGTGGAGGTCATCTGGTCCAATGCCTTGCTCAAATAGGGGCTAACTTTGAAGTCAGGTCAGGTTGTTCAGGATTTTGTCCAGCTGAATTTTTAATTTCTCAAAGGATGGGGATTAGTCTCCTGGACAGCTGGTTCATTTTACCAATCTTACAGTGAAAATTTTTTTCTTTGTCTCTAATTAGAATTTCTCTTTCTGCAGCTGCTGTCTGTCATCTCTTGTGCTTTCTTTGGGCACTTCTGAGAAGAGTATGGCTCTGCTTTCTTTATCATCCCCCTTTTGGTAGTGGAAGACCACAATTAGATTCCCTCTTAGCCTTCTTTTCTCCAGGCTAAACAAACCCAGCTCCTTCAGTCCCTCCTCATTTTTGTCATGTGCTGCAGCCCCCCAGCCATCTCAGTGGCCATCCACTCAACTTGCCCAACTTTATCAATGTCTTTCTTGCACTGGGGAGGCCATTACTCCAGATGTGGTCTCGCTAGTGCTGAGTAGAGGGAAATAATCACTTCCCTCCATCTGTCAGCTGTAGTCCTGCTAATGCAGCCCAGTGTGTGTTTCATGACTTCATGGGAAAACTGCTGACCTGTGCTCAGCTTGTCCATCAGAAGCCCCAGATCCATTTCTACAGAGCTGCTATCTAGCCAGTAAGCCCCTGCCAGTACTGTCTCTTGGGGTTATTCCATCCCCAGTGTTAAATTACAAGAGATTTCTGATATTTTTTCAAGCCGTTGAGATCCCTGTATATGGCAGCCCTACCTTGGCATGTATCAACTGTTCTCCTAGTTTGGGGTTGTCCATGACCTTGCTGAGGATGCCTGCATGCCATCATCCAGGTCACTAATGAAAATATTAAATTCACCTACATTATTTACGATATCTGAAAAAATGTATCCAAATGCGTGAAGACATCTCTGTAGATAAGTCAAAGAGCATTTTAAAGGTTTCTTTAAATTATTATTTGAAGAAGGGAAAGCAAATAACGTCACCGTGATTTCAAACAACATGTCTTTTTGTTTGTTGGTGGGTATCATGTAATTGCTGGTAGCATACTAAAGAAAGCAAAAATTCTTCCTGGTGCCAAATGCACTATTGCTACCTKCTTCCAGATTTTGTGCATTTCTGTGTGAAATTCTTTTCCCCCAAAATCAAAATGTAGTCATGAGAGGAACTTTTTCATTAACTACTAAGTTTTTGTAACTGCATTGTAAGATTGAGTGGAAGCAAGTCACAGTGGTTTTGTACATTTCTTGATAGTTCAAAGATTTTTGTCTAACAAAGGGTTGATATGAATATCTTTATAAAATACAGACATGYTTTCTCCAGACCTATTAAGCTTTGGGCTTTTTAAATGAAATATTCAAATGAAAGGATCCAAAGCTAAAGGCATGTAACAGTTAAGATGATGAAGCTCTTTCAACAGAAATGGATATAAACACCAACTTCACGTACTGTTTTTGATTCAAAACTGGATTATATGTCTGGTTTCTCCATTGTCACTTGRAGACACAAATGCCAGTGAGGTTTTTTTGGGAGTGGGGAAGGGGGTGTCTRTATGCTTCAGGGACCTTTTAGATGTTGGATCTTAGTTGGTTTTAATATGATTTTTCATTATCAGAAAGGTATGGAATAATTTTTAATCAGTCAGCCAGCCATCTCCAGCTCGAACAAGTTGTCCCAAAGTACCTTGCTGCTAACAGAATATGAAGGCTTAAATTTTAAGAGCTGAGAACAGAGGCATTGAAATTGTCCTGTATGGTGTAAGAGTTCAAGAACATTTTTCTTCATGTAATATAAAACTTCACTATGAGCATTTTTCTGGAAATGAATGCTATTGTAGGATTAGGTATGCATTTAATTTAATATAGCTTTGCAAAAATGACCATTTAAACAAGGTTAAGACTGAGACATTCACTTTGAAAAACCTCTTAGTGATTCCCAAACACTCGTGTGTGTGTGTGCACGTGCATGCATGCCTGTATGGGGTTCTGTATGAATGCAAGCATGTTCGTTCTCAGTACATTATTTTTATATGTAGCTTGAAGGCTGGCCTTGATATGATACATAAATCTAATCAAATTGGTTTCAGAAAGTTAAATGAGGTGTTTTTTTTCTCTCTCTCTAATCAAACTAGAGCTCAAAGTGGCAGCATAGATTTTTGGCTTTCCTGGAAGATGTGCTTTAAGGAGATACAAGTCTCTAGACTAATAAAAGAGTAGCTAGATGAAATTCTCTGGCCTATGTTTTATGGAAGGTCAGATTAGATGATCTGTTTTAGATGATCTCATCTAGATGGTTTGTTCTGGCCTTAAACATCTATAAATCATGAACTAAAACTGAGAATGGAAAATTTAAGCCCAGAGAAATTTGATTCAGCAATGTGTAGGCAACTCATCAAG
The DNA here is from genome assembly GCF_003343035.1 of Apteryx rowi. Classification (NCBI taxonomy): domain Eukaryota; kingdom Metazoa; phylum Chordata; class Aves; order Apterygiformes; family Apterygidae; genus Apteryx; species Apteryx rowi. The sequence goes on from NW_020451282.1 coordinate 685,468, forward strand.
AGGATAGTCTAATAATTGGAAGCTCACTTTTAATTCATATTTCTATTGTAGATTTGTATACTTGTAGGTCTGTATACATGCATTTAGAATAAGAATGGAAGCATGGAAGTTCACTTACCTTGTGAGGGGTTGTACTGTATGGTATAAGACAAAAAAAAAAAAAAGCTTCCTGCCATCCTTTTTGGATTTGCCTTTCTTTTTGTTTAAAGAGTCTTCAGAAGATTATTTGATATTAGTTAAAAAGCACTTTCAGGTCATGTTTATGGTGTGGCAGGGTTAAGGGATACTGTAATTCCTGTGAGTAAACAAAAAACAATCTGAACCTTATTTTCGTGAGTTCATACTTGTATTTTTGCTTCTGGTTTGAGCAAACTGGAAATCATGTGTCTGATATGGCATGACTCCAAAGAATTTTTAAATCTATTTGAAATGCAAACTTTATATTCTTAAAAAATGGTTATAGACTAGTACCCATAAGTGTAGATTTGGAATAACTACATCATTATGCTGTTCCAATTCCAGTTGGTTTTAGCTTTGGTTTGGAACAAACGCTACAATGTGATGTAATTGTCTTTCTCTGATTATTTTTACCTTGGTGTATTCTTTTGCTGGCTTGTGTGTATAGTGTTTATGTGCTGTCATTTGAAAAACTTTAAAACCCTAGAGAGCCAAAGCTGGAAACCCTCCTGGATGTATCGTTGTTTTTTATTGGTGCATGGCAGTCGCAGCAGCACATTGGGGGACTATAATTCCTATTGAGTAGAGAGTGGACTTCTCATCATTTAATAAGGAATGTGATTTTGCTCCTCAGGCTAGCTAAAATCTGCTTACTGTTGTGATTACCGTGCCTGGGCTCCACCCCGGCTTTCACCACCTGCCACTTACAAGTAATTCCTTTGGCAATAAGAATGCAGCCAAAACTGTCAAATAAATTGGCCCCTTTTTGAGAGCCTTCTGATTATTCTTCGTATTTTGTGGTGATGTCAGATTTCCAAGGGTCATCTCTCACTAGAGGAGTATGTTTTTCTTTGGGACTTGCATCACCCTCTCATTTTTGGTCTCCATTTCAGAAGTAATGATTGCTTCCTGAAAATATGTATTATGCGGATTTTCTATTATTCAGTTCCATTACTCTCTGTGAGCACATCATTACATTTCTAGGGAGGACAAGAAAAGATTCTTTAATCCAGAAAATAAGCCAAGGATTGAAAACTGAGCAAAATGAGTTTTTCCTCATTATGTATAAGTTTGTTTGTTGCTCTCTTAAAGAAAAGAGTTCACAGTTCCTTATTTTAATTACTTCCAAGACACTTAATGGCAGTATTTTCTGTTCCGCACTTAAGCAGCAAAATTATTAAAAAGGAAGTAAATGCATTTTTAAATACATGGAAAGAGTGTTTCTTATTAGCTGTGAACACTGTTTCACTTTTTTCTGTTTGAATGTTTAACATCATTACATATATATCTGAAGTGCAGTTCAGAACTTCCGTCCTTACACTTTGATGTTTGTAATGCTGTTAATTCCTGCAAAAGAAAATACAACTCCAATTTCATCCTGGTAGGAAAAGAAGAAATATCAAAACATTTATGTTTAGCAATTTATAACAGTTGCTAATATTTTTATTCTCTTTTCATATTAAAATCTTAAAATAGCTTTTACTATTGCTTAGTTAAGCTCAGTGTAGTATACCTGTAAGTGTATAAAGGCAGGAGGAAAAGTCTTCTCACATTCTGTATTCCTTTCTAATATATTATTTGATATATTTGAACCATATTGCCAGACACCAGGCCAAATATAAAAGCAGCTATGGTGAATGTGTTATCTAAGGCAGTGGTTTCTAGACTTTTTTAGGCGTTACATCACTGTTACCATCTTCTGCTTGCCCTCCTCTGTCAGTCCTAAGCAAGGTCTTTTGCTAGATCCTCTGCTGGGTGCTGTTAAAAAGCACCCAGTAACTTAGATAGCTTGGCCGTTGCAGGTCCATGAACTGTGGTCACCGGTGACTGCAATGCAGATTTACTCTGAAGACGTGAGGAGGAGAGGTCCGTGGGTTTATGTGAAGAGGCTGCAGGAGAGAGCTGGACCAATGCCAGATCCCAGTAGTCTCTCCAGCAGTGGTTTCCCATTCCTCTTATTTTCTGTTGCTTCCCTGGTTTCTTTGCCTCATAACTCCCTCATGGTTGGTTTTCATTTCTCATTTTACTGTCTAGCCATGTTAGATTATAAGCTCCTGAGTGCAAGGATCTTACCCTTTTTAATAGCTGCAAAATGCTAGGCACACTATGCACATCAATGGTATCTTTTGCTTTCRTTCTTTTCTCTCTTCTGCTGTGGAAATTCAGATTCTAGGGAAGGAAAAAGGAGTATCATTGCACATTACATTAACTGGTGAAGAGGACCAGGGAGGGCTCCCTTTCAGCTTTTTTATGGTCTCTTGCTTCAGAGAATCCAGAAAACATGCCACTCTAACAGAAATGTTAGTGCGGTAATATATGCAAATTGAAATTATGCACATTTTGTATGTTGATGTCGGTTTTAAGTGCGTATGTGCTGATATGTCCTGGCAGTAATTGATATGGCTGTGGAAGTACTTGAAAAAGACACGTTTCTAGCACTGTGTACTGATTAGATTTCACTGTGACTGCCTAGATTCTACAGTAATGATTGCTTTTGAAATGTTTGTAATATAATAAGTAACTATTAAGATGCATATATTCCATAATTTCTTAAAATAAAGCTCATAACTRCAATAGTAAAAAACCTTATATTTAAAGCAGACCAAAAAGCAACAGACCACTGTAATCAGAATTTGTGTATTATATACACTTAATAGAATCCAAGTCTTACTTCTAAAATGTATCATTTAAAAAATAACCCATGGTTGATATTTTAGGGATTATTTTGTTAGTTTTCAGGTTGTAGAGGCTCTTTTTTTTTCTTAAGGCTTGTATCTTATGGTCACTTATCACTTGCAAATCAGGCTTGAATCATCCCTCTGATTCTGTACCTTTTTGCTTCACAAAGCTGTATGTTCCTCCAGAATGTGAACTACACTGGAAGCAATATGGTTGTCCTGAAATACTTTTGAATTTCTGACAGAACAAATGATCTGTAGCTGTTTGCAGTTTTTCATGGACTACATTGTGAAGTGATGCAGACAGATTTACTGTCATCTTGCATCCCCTCCTTCTGCCTATGTATAAATGGCTTTGTAAAAATCTTGGAGGAACATATTTCCTGAAAATGTGGATAGTTTATGTAATGGCAGTAATACTGCTCAGTTAAATAAAAGAACATATTCACCAAGAGAAAAACTTGTACAGGATAGTATAGATATACAGTGTCTTTCAGAAAAGATTTGCCCACGTGTACTTCTTAGGATTGATTTCTTTATAAAGACTTTATCATGCCTGAGTATTGCAAACTGCCGTGTTTTCCATTGCCTGCTAGGAGTAGGTCAGTTTTGCCAGAGTAGCCTGAGCATACTCGCAGGTACAGTCTGCAAATAAATGGTGCAATCTGCAACCACTGGAGACAAGAAAGGGCCACCAGCCGCTTGCAGGAGCGTAGCTGACATCTGCAGGTTGCCCAGCACAATATTGATTTCAAGTGTCAGATAAAACAAATGCATCTGGATCAAAAACCRTTTAAATATCCAGGCATGTTCTCACAAATGGAAGAAAAGATTCCAGTTTCAGTTGGGTGAACAACCATATCACAAAGGGTTTGGGGAGGAGCGAAGAGCTGGCAAGGGAGTGAGCAGCAAAGAAGGTACTTTTTAGAGATCTTAAGACCTACCAGAGGTTGGCCTGTTAGATCTTGAAAAGACTATTAAAAATATATATATATATAAATAGAGAAAAACTTAGGTAGAGGTCTTTTGGAATGAGGATAGAATTGAGATTAATCTTAGGTGTGGCCCTGAAATGAAATGAATGTTTCTCCTCATCTTTTGATGAGGATAATGTCATCAGATACAGGAAAGTATGAAAGTATAAACTATCCCATGCAAGATGAAAGCAAAACTAAAAATAGAGAGCCCATGTGAGTGAACAGACAAGAAAATCTCAGAATCATGAGTGAGCTGAAGCACAGAAATGAGGTTCARTACTACGGGTGTCTCGTAAATCTGCTGAGTAGATATCATAAGATTAGGCTGGAACAGATGCGTTTATCTATATGGGCTGGGCCACTGCGGTTATCAAGAGAATGTCAGTCTTCAGAGCTAATTTGAAAAGAAAAAAAGTGGAAATGTGCTTACAAAAATTTTGGATGACATAAAGTTGTGAAGCACTGTAAATCCAGAGAAGGAATGTGACTTTTATAGAAAGAATTGGAAAGCCTTGACATCTGGAATAGTAGAAATACGACCAAATAAGAGGTGCAAGATCAGGTATCTGGGGAGTAATAAGAAATTACACTGCTGAGTTGGGAGCTTGTCTTTGGAAATTATAACAAATAGGAATCATAGTAGAAAAGGAACACCTGCTCTTTTTTCCACTGGAAACGGAAGAAATAAAATGAGAGGGAGCGATTTCCCTAAGGATTTTTGAAAATAGCAGTGTGTTTAGAAATTTGTATCAAACTATAATTTTGTTTTGCAGTTAAGAATTGTTTGTTAAAGGGAGAGGAACAGGAGTGGCACTGCTAGAAAAGATGACTAGTACGCCAGCACTTACTTTTATCTAGCACCAACTCCGTGACTTGCTATGTGAAAAGAATTGTGTCTTTTTTGCATCGATTTTGTGGTGACTGCTATACATGCCAATAGTGCTCAGTAATGTGCTAGTTTCTTGGTTTGACAAATGAATGCAGTGTGTTTCCAGCAGGGAGGAACATACATTTTTGAGAAATGATAAAGAATAATTTGAATGTGAATAAATGAGAATTAACTCTGTCTTTGTTTCAGTGGTAATTTGCATGTTTAGAAAACATCTTTCTCTGATTGTTTTTCAGCCATGGAAGAGTTAATAGTTGAGCTGCGTCTGTTTCTTGAACTTCTGGACCACGAATATCTCACTTCTACTGTCAGGGAGAAGAAGGCAGTAATAACTAACATCCTCCTGAGGATACAGGCATCAAAAGGTCAGTGTCAGGGCTGTGTTTTCTTGCTTGCAGAATGCACAGAATAAGTCSGTGCTTAATGAAATAGCTTTAAGGGGTAAAGGCAAACCCTAAACTGAAGCAACGCAGCAAGACAGAGTGAAGCCTAAGTGTAACTTTTCTGAGTGCTTTCCACAGTGCTCAGCAATAAAATATAGCAAAAGACTTACTGAAAGTAATAACTTACTGCACATAGGTGAACCTAGCCACAAAATAATGCACTAAATAGAATGTTTTCACTTTGTTGTTGCAGTAGTTACTTCATTTTATTTGTGGCAGCAATTCTATTTATTAGTTTTGAAGGAAAAGCAATACGTCATCCGGGGATGCTGGCCACCACACCTTTTCTAAGCAGCATGGAGGCTGCAAGCTGCATGTCTGTCATATGACCTAAATTCATCAAAACGTCTAATTTAGATGCAGACTCTGGTGCATGGCTGATGCAGGAGTGCCCAGCCAGAGCCAGGAAACGACAGTCAGCATGTTTGGTTTTCCTTTCGTAATTAGAGTAATGCTCACTTTCCCCTTCTCTTCCTATCTAAAACTATTTTAATTGCACAATCACTTTTGTCTCCATCAAGACTATGTAACCGAATGCAATATAAATTGATTGACCATATACAGCAATCTTCTACAGAGCTTTTACAAAGAATATTCCTCACTATTTTTCCTAATAGTAGTCCTCTATTTCCATACAGCACCTTTCTGTATAAGGAAGCATCTGGGCTATAAGATCTGTCATTTGACAGACATACTGTCAGTGTAAACCCCCACTGTTTAGATTCTGAAAAATAATAGAAAAATGTCACATTGTGAGCAGCTGTATTTCACATGACTTGTTTATTCTCCAGTGCTAAAAATAATATGGTCCTGTCCCTCCAATAAAGAAACCATATTTGCCACAGAATTCAGGCCCAGGGAGCTCAGCTTGAAAATGATCATCCTGCTCTCAGTTTTGACTTTCTTGAAGATCCATCACTATTTTTACTTTACTAGTGAGAGAAGTAGGCAAGTAACAACTTCATGTGTTGTGGAAGGAGGCTTCATGCTCCAAAAGTCAATCAAAATATACTGAACTCCCCAAAACAAAAATCTGTATCTGAGTATTTGCAATTTGGTATGTTTAGAAACAGCTATATTTTACAGAAACTCAAAATAACCTCATACAATACTGGTCTTAAATTGTATGTTGTTCTTTTAATCTTTTCAACTAGATTTATTGTAAAGACATTTGACTTTCTCAAGAAATCAGACAGCATTCTGTTGCCAGCTTTGCAAACATAGGAAGAGGTCATCATATCCTTTTTTCTAGATTGTGGTTGGTGTTTCAGGACACAAAAACTACAGCTGTACTAGTAAATCAAACAGTKCTGGGTATGTTTCTGGGTCCCGGAACTCAACCATTTGCACTGCTAAATTTTTTGAATGGTCCTTGGCATGGTTTTGGTCTGAGCTGACTCATCCCTCCCATCAGTTCCTAAGCATGATTTGGGAGTTAGCATGGRCAAAGAGCTGTTGCCAACAGACAGTTCAAAAGTCCTTCCCCTCCACCCTGGTTTTTAGGGGCAAGAGATTTTAACAAAATTGATATGGATTTCTCAGAACCAGAGAACCATCCCAGGCATGGGAAACTTCCCACTATAGATGTGGCCAAGGATTAAAGGACTCAAGGAACATAGCTTTCCACCTTTCAGCACCTACCTTTTAGCTTTTGGTGCCTACTACAAAATCCATAACATCCTATTACAGGATCCATCCATTAACAAGATCCATGTAAGATCAGCATATTATGTGTCTGGGTTTGGTTCAGTGCAGTTGTTAGCAGAAGACTGTACCCACTTCTGGCTCCTGTGTTCAGGGAGATAAAGTTTGGACGTCTCAAAGAAAAGTCAAAACAACGATTACAGGATCCAGGAATATGCCTTTGAATTACCCTAAAAGAGGGATCATAATTAATCTCAATATAGAAAAGGGACAACTGAGAATGGCCTCTTAAACTTGCACAACAAAATGTAACAGTATCCAGTGGCTGAATGTTTATTTCAAAGTGGAAATAAGCACTTTTTGAGCTTTGAAAATACTAACTAATGGAAGAACTTATTAAAGTCTGCATGCCATTGCTGGCATTTTATCAAGATGGAATATTTTGCTAAAAGATATGCTCTAGTTCAAACAAATTATTTCAGGGAAGTCCTATAGTTAAGCTAAGCAAGAAGTTATTAAAGATGGTAGTGGACATCTCCTGGGACTATACTTTATGATGATCTACAAACTCCAGTTCACAGAACTGTAGTTTAAATATTTAGAGTCCAAGCCAGCACAGTCTCTAAAAAAAGCACTGCTGTCCCTCTCCCTGGGCTACTCATTCCTGCTCATGTTCTGCATCCTGCTTGCTGCTAGCACAAGCATTATTTGCTTTTTTGATGGGTTAGTCCTAACCTGTGTCAGCTTCCTGTTCTGGTTCAACACGAGGCCACACACGTACTTTTGCTGGCCCAAAGGAGAGGTTGGTGCCGGGATGGGAACAGGGCAGGGAAGAGCTGAGCGGCTTGTGCGGGAGCTGTGCCATCTCACGGCAGCTGCAAGTGCATGGGAAACTACAGAGGGAGTCGTGTACTTTAACGGAGATGACCCTGCTGCTTTTTTCATCTGCTATAACATTCAGTACTCCCATCCCTTCAAAACTATTCATCTCTTCATTAAAATTAAAAGCAATAAAAAATGCATAAACTTACAATATGCTGTAACTAAGTTGAGCTGTCATTACAAATCTGTTTTTTAAAATGTTATTTTACTCCACCCACGTAATATCCATGAGATGAACTTTGGGAATGCTGGCATAGTTTAACGGGCCCAAGGATTATGCTGAGTTCAGGCTCTTTATATGCATTTGTAAAAATCAACTGTGTGAATTGACCAGCATATTTCTATTGCTGAAGCAAACCATTTAAGAATAATGGGGAAAGGTAATGAAAGATCTGTGCAACTGGGAAATGGCTATAAACTTTATTTTTCTTCTGAATCTTGGCATTCCCATTCGATTTTAGATCTGAACAAAACACTTGGCATTTCTTTATGAAACTCAGACTTCCAAAAAACAAAGACACCAACAGTTTATTTTGGAGTAAGAACCTTTAGTGAATTCAGTTGTTTAATATGACTGTCATTGCCTGTTTTCCTTAAAGGGACTGTAATGTCATAAGCCTATAATGCTGACTTTGCTGTATAATTTTGTAGAAGAAGATAAATATTAGAGCACTTTCTTGCTTAAACTCACATTGTTTCAAACTTTGGGGAAAACCTGCTTTTACAGAGTCAATATCATTCACTTTGAATATGGTTTTTTTCCAGTAAAAAGACCCTTCACATTTAACTTTTGGTTGTTACGGAAAGCATAGGAGACTGGGATATGGATGACAGTCATAATATGAATTCGTCCTATATAAAGAGGAACAAGTGAAAGTTATACTTTAAAAAGAATTGGAATGATTCCCAAGAATAATCCCCCTCTCAATTTGTAGGAAGAAAGAAGTATCTGTGGCCCTTAGAGACAGTTTATTTTATCAGTGTTGTTTTTCAATCCATGACTTCACAGCCAGTGGGACTGGGTTATTATGACAAGAAACATTTCATCATTGATTACATTTTTGAGAATTATATGATCTTGACCAAAAGACATCCATTTGACTATGTAAATATATATTTTAAAAACTAAACTAAACACTAGGAGCTGAATTCAGTCTAGGGGTAAGCAGAGTGCATCCCCTTGACTGAATTTTGGCCAAAACATTGAGGAGATGCACCCTAATTTCCCTTTTGATATTTAGAAAAATAAACAGCATCATGTTCTCGTGAAGTGAGTTCAATGGGGATTTAAATCACTGTGCCAAAAACTCGGAAGTGATGGGCTGTTCCTCTTCCCTGGGGAGCGATATGGGATACTGCTAGGAAGGACCCTCAAAGCGGCTCTTTACGTTTAGCTTCTTCTCCCTTCTCCAGCTCGCTTGAGAAACCACAGTGCTCGTTTCGAAAATGAGAGGAAGAAGGCAATGTTGGCCGRTGTCACCTCAGTGGCAGCAGGGTCTGGACTGGGGGGCACCGAGCAGCACCTCAGGCCCAGTGGCTGCACAACGGTCCCTCCTCTCCTCCGGCACCAGGCCCGGGCCACGCGGTGTCCATGGGCGGCTGGTGCTTCATTTGCCGTACGGTGCCGTTGGGATGGTCACGAGTCAGGGATGTTCCTCTCATAAATGCTTTTATCCATGCGATAAAGCCTTTCAGTTTTAGCTGTGTAGATGTTTCAGTGCAGATTAGTAGCCAGTTTGGAATGATTTCCTGTAAATTCTTTCTCTGTCTGGTATTTGTTGATCTAAGCAGCTTTTAGCCTCTATCATAAGTATGTGTTTGTTCTGCGTGATTAAATTCCTAATTCCCAGCATTCCTCCTGGTGGTTCCTGTTTTTCCGAAGCAGCAGGACTTTGGAGGTAGCCTGGGAGTGACTCTCAGGAAGGGTCGTGTGCCAGAGCTCAGCGTGCGGCTGTTGAGCGTAGTGTACGTGTGGTGGAACGAGGCCCCGTTAGCCTCCGTCAGGATTTGCAGTGCTAAGTGGTGTATGTCCCTCTCCCGCAGGTTTTGAAATAAAAGAACATGTCCAGAAACAGGAAGTTGCCAACAGTTTGCCTGCGCCTCCTCAAATGCCTCTACCGGAAATACCTCAGCAGTGGCTGGTGAGTGCTAATTTAAATATATGAATATGATATTTTTGTGATAACCACTAACAGAATGGGTTTTAAGAAGAAGGAGCCAGCAGGTCAAGGGAAAGGATTATTCCCGTTGACTCCGGGCTGGGGGCTGCATCTGCAATGCCGTATCCGGTTTTGTCGCGCTCCCTGCCTGGTGCAAGAGGGGTGGAGACAAACTGGAAGGTGTCCAGCAACAGGCCACGGAGGTGCTTAGTGCGCTGGAGCACGTTGTGCATGAGGAGAGGCCGAGGGAGCCGTGTTCGTGCAGCTTGGAGAAGAGAAGGAAAAATATTCCTTATCGGGAAAGTGGTTACGCACTAGAGCAGGTTGCCTGCCAAGGCTGTGCGATCGCCACCTTTGGAGGGTGTCAAAGGTTGACTGGCGAAGGGCCGAGCCACCTCCTCTAACTGCAGCGGTCACCTGCTCCGAGCGGGTGGTCGGCTAGCCTGACCCGGAGGTCCTTCCCAGCCTAAGCTGTCTCATGATTCGTAGGAACAACTTTCCCTGGAGCATATCTTACGAAAAAACTGCCTCTTGACAACAAACTCCCAAAATGAAAGCCTAGAGATCTGAAATGAAGGATGAACAYTTCTTTTTTTTTTTTTTTATAAGCTTTAGTGCCCTTCTGTGTTCACTGTCAGGGTAAGAAATTCCCTGCAGAACAAGTTGATGTTTAAGTTCTCAGAGATGTTTATAGAAGAGATATTAACTGAGATCTGCAATTCAATTCCTCCAGTTGGAAACAGCTGTCTTGTTGAAGAATAAGCCATAAACAAGTTATAATTCTTCCCTTTTACTGACTTTACAGTAGATTTGAAAAAAACATTTTCAGCATTTTTTGAGAAGCATAAGCAAATAATGGTTTAGCTTGTTTGAAGGTAAACAGAGTCTTAGCTCTAATATTGACAAATTATCTGTCCTTTTACTCATTTGTGGTAAATGTTAGATATAGTGATACAAATAATCCTAAGTCTCTACAGAAGAGACCTGTGTTCATTGGCCTGAAGCGTGAAGTACAGATATAGTTTACAAGGCAGCAGTCTGTATTTTCATGGTAGAGAAAGAACAACCGGATGACCAACATGCTTTTTCATTTTAATATGTTACTTTGTTATCTGGTTTATGCCCTGTTTCAAGAGGCAAGCATACTTATTTTACAAGACAGTAGCATCCTATGAACATAAGAACTAATTTATCAGGTTAAACTCTTGGTCAGCCTTTTCTAAKAAACTTTTTTAATGGTGACTAGTACTACAAGTTGCAGAACAAAGTAAAAAAAAGAAAAAGAAAAGAAAATTATGTCGAATAGCTTAACCATAGTTTCTCCGTAAACGTTGCCAGCTTTTAATTTATAACCCAGAACAAGATTTCTTTTTATTTTAATACTATACAATGTCATCAATTATTCTCAAATCATTATAGAAATGGAATGTTTATGCTAGAAACATCCATATCCAGAGTCAGTATATATATGGTAGCAAAATTCAATTAAAATGCATGCTATAAAATAATTATGCAATAGATTTGAGTGAATGCAAAAAAATGATCATGTTAATATGCAGTGAAACTTGGAGAATTCATCTCATGGTTAACAGTGTCTGAAAATGATTTTTTTCTTTAATTCAAGATGCGTATAGCATGAATTACAGGGAAATGGTTGATGAGAGGCGAGAAAATTAAACAAAACACACAGGCCTGTGAAATGTAGACTTCAGGTGCTAGCTTCATAAACTCAAGCCAGTTGAATTCGTCATTCTTTCTTATTTATGTAGACTCAGTTTGATAAATTGGTTTGGAAGATGCAAGTTGTTTTTAAAAAAAACAGACCTGCTCTTCCTTTCTCGTATACGAATGTGTAAATTCCCTCAAAGCTGGTGCAGCTGCTTGGAGTGAAACAGTGTGAAGTATGAGTTAGGCCCAGCAGGTCACCACTGTTTTGCAGTAGCTGTATTCAGGTTGGATTCTGGAGTAAGAATAATATTTCTCTAAGATACAGCGAGAAGTGCCTTGGACGCTGATGTAGTTAGCGCTAGTCAGTTTGGAGCTTATTCTTGCTGTGACAAGTCTGGCAAAGCGGGATTTGAGCACCGCTCTCCTCCCTGACCTGCCAGTAACACTGCTGACACGTGCCTCTCGGTCAAGTCACAGAGCTGAGCTGTTTTTTCCATCAGGGTGGAAGTTGTTTTTTGCCAGTTTTTCCTCCTTTCCATTGATGCTGATGGACAGCAGTGGTTTGCGGCTCCCTTTATGCTTTCAGTGCCCCTTTGAGATCAGCCAGGAGCCGTTTCAGGCCTGTCCTGGTCCTGCACTATCCAAGTACGGGTTACCAGTGACGTTATTTTAAGATGCTAGCACATCGTAATTTGTGAAAAAGATGACAGACTGCTGCTGTCCTGCAAAAGCCCAGGTGGAGTCAGAAGGGAAGGACAAAACCATCAGCTTTCTGACCTTTGAATACTGGCGCCAGCTCAAACCCCAGTCCGGCAGTTTAAAAACTTCTCCTGCAGTCACCTTGAACTAATGGTATTTATCATTAGTTGTTTTTTAGAAACCTTTCCCTGTCTGCGAGACACCTTTTCTGTTAGATCCTCATTATCATTAGATATGATCAGACTGTCATATTTTCTCCCTTATTATGCAAAGCTGGATATCAGTGTCAGTGGTTAAGTAATTTTCCCTTCATTAATGCTCTGGCACAGTGATTTTCAATCTACACTTAATCAATTGATTCCTAAAAACTTTTAGATGGTGATGCAGAGCTCTATAGAAGCTGTACATAATTACATTGCTGAGTAACATAAATGTGCTGCCTTTCCTAATCACTTTTCTTAGACCTCACTTTCATAGTCTGGTGGAAGAAATCCACCAGACCCATGAGATGATAGGAAATTCTGCTCTAGGATGTCACATAACAAGCTGAAAATCAATAATATATGGCACCTCTTTTTGTCAGCTATTCAGGACAGAGACCAAGTTTTTCCACTTGTTGAATAACATCTACTGGTGGTCTCAACCTCCAGTGGAGTCACAGTGTGCTGCTGGAACACATGAATTTACTGGAAGTAGGAATCAATAACTTTAAATAAACTATGCACTGTTTTAAAATCTAAGTTTTTAGCACATCAGTTACTGAGCATGATGGAAATTAAAGTTTCATTTACACCGCTGTTTCTTTTTATGGCACTCAAGGGATTCTGCATTCAAAAATGTTTAGTCTGAACTCATGTTTAAGCTTTTACTTATGTAAAGATGTGTGGGTGGGAAGGAATTCAATACTCCTTAAAGTAGTGCCAGGAGCCAGAATTATGTGTAGGCAGGTGCTGTGCAAGGCTTCCTTTGCAAATCTGTAAATAGACCTGCATATTTGCTCATGCCAGATTTTGTATCAGTTTTACTATTCCTCAGCAAATGAGCGAACATCATAAAATTCATTTTATTTAGAGGCATATTGTTAATATTTTAAATTAAATCTCCAATTATTAAAACCCATTAAAGCCCAGAGAGATTTCCTAGACGCAGTGGGATTTGGACCAGGTCTTAAAACACAGGGACAAAGGTGGACCTTRCACATCTTTGAATGAAGCAAATCGCTAATCACACCATCTCTGTGTCTGTCTGCATTCCCTTGCCTACATCTGGTCTAGCAGACTTCTTCTATCATRCTTATGAAGCACAAATCCTCGCTTGCCTTAAGTCCTGTGCATACAGCTCCTTCAGATGGCCAGCAAAGTAAAAGCTGCAGATGAAGGATGTAAGCGTAAGGGCTACTCCGAGTCCTGCTGCAGAAGTGCAGCTCCATTTGCCTGAATGCAGGAATGTATTGCCAGCATGACTGCAAGGCTAGCAGCTAACGAACCTTTGCCTGGGGTGGGAGCAGAGGAGGTCACGGTGGTCTAGCATTCGTGTTTGAAATAGTCATATTGGTTGTCTCCTCTTGAACGTACTTACTATGAAGACTTGTGTATTTTAGCCTGCTTTCACATCTCGCAGTCTGCACCTACTTCTGTATTTCCCTGAGCTGAAAGGACAGGCAAGAAGCAATGCTAGAGGATGRGTTTGGAAGAATAATAGAGCCAGTGCTCTGTGTGTACCTCAGCTGCTGGCAGTTTAATGCCTGTGATCCCATCACTGCAGTAACACCAAGTTGCCTTAAAGCACATTTTACGCTGAGGCGTCAGAATAACATCCAGTATGTCCTGTGGCTCAGATGTGCCTGGGGAGGACCAGCATAAATTATACACAGCGTGACAATGACAGAGCACTTCCCACCTTCAAGCATTTGGTTGTCATATTACATCTGACAGTCAGTGATTTCAGAGACATTGCACTGTGCAGTCCAACAAAATGAAATGCAAACAGCACATTTGGCTATTTTGCATGATTTTCACAATAAAACTGGATATATGTTTTGTTTTTCCTAGAGTACAATCCAATAATGATTTAACCATAACAAGTGTCCAGCAATATGCCGGAAACCCTGTAGATATAAATCAAAAGAATAGGTCATCTTCCTCCAACCCTTTCCTGCATACATACACAGTCACTCCGTGGGAGTGTTTCATATAAACGGGTTTCCTATTGTGGAGAAGTGATTTGACAGCCTCCTTTTATCTGGCTGCTTGTCAGGTATATTCTCAGGTATTTATTAGAAAATGCTGAAAGGAGACAGTGTCCTTGGAGAAGAAAAAAATCATTTCTGAAATCAAAGGAATTTTTAAGGTGATACATTAMCAATTACATTAACCATTCTTTGGAAAAAAAACAAAAAGCCAGCCTTAGAGGTTCTAAACTGTGCAGTTAGGCTTGTGATATAACAAAAGCAAGGGTGCTGTGTGCCAGGTAGGTACTTAGGAGTTTTTATTTCATCTTGATTTTTCTGCTAACATTGAAAATCAGTCATTACTCTTTGTTCTTCTTAAAAGATAAACTTAAGGTAATATTGTCCTTGGAGGGTTTCCCTTGCAGAAAATGTTTAAAACCAACAGAAATAAATTCAACAAAAATTCATTTGTTTCATTCAGAGCTGGCCAATGGCTTCAATTTGAACAAATCTTAGCATGTTCTTCCATAATGAAGGAAGAACCAAAGGGTCCTTTTTGATCACTGAGTCCAGTCGCTACTACAGCTGGCAATTATAAAACATTAACCATTTCAGAAACTTATCAAAATCAATTTACCACCATATAGGTTTCTTTAACCTGCTATTTCAGTTTGCAAGGCTGTTCCACCATCTCACTGTTCAATATCAGCCATTGTTCTTATATTTAAGTAGTTATTTTCCTCACCTGAGCCTGTGCCTCAGATTTCCTTTGGAATTGCAATCATATTTCTCTCAGCCTTCATTTCACTCTATTAAATTCAGACAGGCTCCATCAATTTCCTCTTGAACTATAGTTTTTTCTATTGAGCTAGTCCACTCCTCATAGCAGTATTTCTCCTAAGCACCTGCTCTGGTTTCATGTTCTAGATTGATCATGAGTGACCAGACCATCAGAGAGTCTTCTGGATATGGTTTGGTTGTGGAGTTGTTCCAGTCATCATATGTGATTGCATAAGAAATAAGGACAATAAAATGTTTGCAGTCTCTTTTTTATGTTCATCATGTCTTGCAGGATGCTGTAGTTGACCCCATTTTCCCCAGTTTTTTGGGGGAGTGCATTATTGTTTCTTATTTCATATTTGCAAATGATATCACAGAAAACTTTTAATTAATTTCCTTATCAGTTCATTTGTAATGCACCTTTATAACAATGTGCACCACGATATATCAAAGCTTTTTTTCATGTCTAAGCTGCTGGAGTGAACTGTCTTGGACTACCTTTTTCTGCAGTTTGCATTTAAACTGGATGAACGTCAGTTTGGGCTTACAGTGGGACTGAACTGCTTTACCAGGTTCTTTCTATGATTATTGTGAAGCTGTTTGTCCTCTTTCCTGCCTTTACTACATGTTGATGATCTTTGACATTCATAGCAGAAAGTTATTAGGTTACTAATGCCACACATTTCATAGGATATTGTCCTGTCATCATTCTTATCACGTTCATATTTGTGGTCTCAGGTTTTTTGGTATCTTGTTTCCATGCTATACCTGTCCATAAAACACTGTCCCTAAGCTGCTAATGAGGAACCAGCCTGTTTGTTTTTCTAAGCATGTTGATTAAGATGCTGTTTACAAACACATGGGAAAAGAATTAGGCCTGTAAGTACTTGCTATTTTTTTAAGTACCAAAGTTTTCTCTTGTTTTAGTTTGATGCAGTGTTCAGGCCCTTAGAGAATGTTGTTACAGCGTAAATGGTGTTGTCTGCACTTTTCTCACCCTACTGCCTTGTCCTGTCCCCACTGTCATGTCATGTACATCAATACATGAACTCCTGGAATAGGAAGGTGAATCTGTCTATACTGGGGAATACAGACACCTCTTTAAGCACAGCTAGAATAGCTACCTCTGAGGTGCCCAGGCTGCTTAAAATTCAGATTCATCTTCATCATGTAATATGTATGAAAGACTTTCCCAGCATTAATTAAAGCCCATTTCTCTTCTCGCTGCCCCCAGACCCTTTGCTTGGTATGACCCTGCTCTGTTGTTCTTGTCTGAGTAGTGTTTCCAAATGGCTGTGAAATAATCTTCTATTGTAAAATCTGAATGAGACAGAAATATCGTATTTTTGTTTCTGTCTCATTCTTTTTTACTTCTGAGTTCTTGCCTCAGATCTCCTGTAACTTCCTTGGAGTTCGGAGTTTACTTCCACTTCTGTCTTCCATAGAGCTTGGCTGTAACTCCCTCCAGATATCTGTTACTTCAGTGGTGCTCAAGGCTTGTCACTTTTATTTTCTATATCTCATTCTGAGCTCAGTTGATGTATTGTGCTGGGTTCTTATTATTTTCATTTTTCCTTCCTATTCCCTTCCTATTGTTTAGATGAAGGATTATCTAAGCAGAACTCAGAGGAGCTGTATTTGAGGAAATGGCAGTTCTGTTGCTGGTGAGGTCCTTGTGTAAATGCTCTCCAGATAGTCTTCAGATCAAAGTGTGGAGTGTAATAAGAGTGAACAAATCCATTCAGATTTTTTTTTTTGTCTGAGCCTGCATTTTCTTTTTGGTCACTATAGTCTACATACCAAACACTTCTGCATAGATAACTTAATTAGGCAGTCACTCCTGCGTCAGAACACACACTCTTTGGCCGTGTCAAATGTTATCTTCATTCCCTGGAGTAAAGTGCATAAAGTGCGTACTGATTTTGTTGTTAGTCTTAGATCTCCTTGGGTCACTGATCAAGATCACTCAAAACAAAAGCTTAGCTTGTGCTCCTGTTCATCTTCCCCAGAAGCATGTGCTGTAGTTGCATTGATTTACCTAGTGGTGGTTGTGTGGGGCTGTGCCAGCAGTCTGTTGTGCGACTGTGCTGTCCACCTTGCGGCCGTGGATAGGGACTGACAGGATTATTCTGTTCTAAAAAGTTCAGTCGATGTCTCTCAAATAGTGCTAAGCAAAAGGACTGGAGTAGATTGGGCTGGAAGAATCCTGTACCCGATCGCTTTTCTGTCTGCCTGTATCAGTCTCTTTTCTGTATCTGCTAAAACCAGACCCTCAAGTGCCAGTGGCTAATAGTTTTGCAGCACTACTCTGCCTTTTTCTCATGTATTGGAGATATTTGTGAGAGCCTCTTACCATTCCTATGAGCAAGGCTCATTTGTTACCTGGCAGGTTCCCTGTCTTCAGTCAGATGTGTTCAGAACCTGAAAAGAGAATTTGCTAGACTTCTTTCACATTATTTGGCTCCCAGTTTCTTAGGGTCCAGCTGACAACCCGAGAAATTAATAATGGTCAAATGAAGAATTCTTTTCAGCTTCTACTTGTCAATGCTCAGGCTAATTTTTCACTCCTGTGCAGCTCAATATGCCAGAAATTGCTCTTAACATCCCATACAGTCAGCACTTTTGTCCTGAATAAATCCATGTAGTAGGTCCTCAACTGTTGGCAATAAACAGAGATTTCTTTTTAGCATCTTGGTGATGTTGAGTTTACCAAGAGCTTTCATAACAACTTTAAGTGTGTGGCGAGTACTGATGCCCAATTTCCAGCCTTTACAAAGCCAAGTTGAATAGTGCAGTCAGTAATACCCATTTTTTTATGAACTATAGGAAGGGGGATTATAAATGCGAGAGCAGTCTTTGATCCCTCGGGCCAGGGAATGGCAGGATTGCCCTGAGGTCAGCTCTGCTCCCAAGCRGATGGCACACGTAGGTGACAAGGGTTCTTCTTGAAAGCCCACATTTGCCCACTCGCCTCTAAGTAGCTTTATTGTACACCACAAGCGTTTGACCACTTTTCCAGTGTCATGTTGCTGCTTTTGAGTGTTGTGGGGTTACATGGCAGCTGGTTCCGCAGTCCGGCTGGGATTGAATTGGTGGTTGATCTAATAACACCCTTGCGAGAATGGCACTTGAACTGCTGGCAGCCTTCGGCGGCAGCGCATGTGTATTGGCAGGCTTTACCTCTCCAAAAGTCATGCGTTTTCACTGGAAGTCTCCACGTCCTGAATGACTGCATGAACTGAGATGTTTCTTTTTGTTTCCTACAAGGTGTAACGCTTCACTGTGATGTGAAGCAATTTGATATTCTCAGGCCCCTGTGGGATGTCCTTTCTTTTCCTCTGCTTTTCATATTGCTTTCCACACTAGACACTATCACATCCTCAGAAAGTATGAGCAAGATCAACCCTGAAAGACAAGATAGTTGCTACCTATCTTGGTAGGTACCTTTTGAGGGAAGGGCTAAGTGTTTTATCTCCTAGGATGCAGAGAGAAAGAGTTTATTTCTGCTCTGTGGAACACAGAGTGGCTAGTGGAGAGAAAGACCATAATGCGCCCCCAAAGTAATATCTCCGCCGAGTCTGTTTTTTAATGTCCAATGGAAACAGGAGTTTTAATTTCCAGATAAATATTGTTTATTATTTGCAGGTATTTGTTTCTCTCAACAATCCCTCCTGTAAATTGGAATTGGGCATCCCATGAACAATTCAGTCTTTAGTGTCTTCTGAGTTCTCAGTTCTGCAGGGTAATTAGCAACCTTCTGCTTCTTGGGTTCAAATAAAGCATCTCTCATTTTATCTTAGACCCAGTACCTGTCAAACACCTTTATCAGTTGTCTCAGGCTTACTGATATTACTCTGGGCAACAATATGTGACTCATCTTTGTCCTTTTTCCTCCAGTGAGATAAAATAGTGATGAGTTTTTGTCTAACTTGGTTCTTATTCCTGTGATTGAGCAAGGTTATTTGTCTTGAAAGGCATCATTCCCTAGTTTTCTTCCTTGTGGCCTCTTCTGAAAAAATAAAGGTAGAAATCTGTGTTAATGCTTTCTTTTCAGGTTGCCATGTCTTTCCCTGTGATACCACTCAAAATACACATGTTCCAGGTTTTTTCAAGATTGATTCCTTTTATATAGTATATAAATAGTTTTGTGCTTTTTTAATGGTCTTTTTTATTTTCAGGTAAACTAATGAGGAGTTACTGAATCAAGATTTATTTCAGTTCATACTTCATAACTTCATCAAAATTCTTCTGTTGAAAAATTGCCAAGTTGAAGGCATTAAACTATACAACTAACAATAGTAAAGAAATGTAAACACTGTAGATATTAATAAGTAATATCAGCATGTTCACATGTACATTTTTAGATTTCTCGATGCTCGGAGGATTGCATATTCCATAGCTCCCGAAAGATGTAGTTGTTTATGAGACAGATTTGAGTGAGGCATTTTTATTTTGTATTTAATCAGTTGGATGTTTTTATTTCTACTAATAATCTTTTTTTTTTWWAAAAAATGCTCTTTTATAATTGTTTTCCACTTTGTTATGGCAAACGCTGCAGAACACATTTGGAAAGCGAGGACCGGTGGAGGCAGCAATGGTTTCCATCTGTGTTGACGTTGGCTGCGCAGCCCTACCCGCCCCAGCTGCATGCAGTAACCGCTGCTCCGGCAGGGTCGAATTCAGACAAGCGCCATTTGTGTTTCATTTCCTTTTTTCTTTCTTTCGGAATAACATTTTGTCTAAAAACAAGCATTTTTCCCCCCCCCGGATCTTTATTGGAACCTCTTATTTGTTTCTGGATAAAAGATAGCTTTGAAACCTCGTTACTGTATCAAGTTGAAATGGGAATGACTTTCAGGACGGATATTTCCTGGGTGAGTTAGGTTTAATAACGATAGGAATTTCATATATCTTATGTGCACCTGACGGGGAAAGTAGTTGGAGGCTAGACCGCAACATTAATATATCTGCCTTATGAAAGGAGTGGTGGGAATCCCCACTGCCGCGGGAGCAAGGCAGGGAGCAAACACTGACCCTGCCCCTCTCTGCCCACCTGAGCGAAAGGAGAAAATGCAAGTCCCGCCGAGGCATTTCTCCCTGTTTTATCTGGCAGTTCAGGCCGCACAGAGCTACCACTCAAGCGCAGGTGTGTAGGGCAAGATTCACAATGTGCTGACAGTTTTCCAATATTAACGAGCATCTAGTATTTTTTAGTGTCCTTTATGCCTGTTGCACAGCGGCAGATAAACTTGAAAGATTCATTTATTTTGTGGTGATGTGCAGGTTTGCAGTTTGCCTTTTTCAGCAAAATTGCAGAGAAGCTGTGCTAAAAGCTTTATTTTTTCATTATTTTGGTTCTTTGACAGATAATTTCTGTAGCAGAACTGCTCTGTGAGGAGAACTCATTCAGTTCACATTGGAGATAACAGTAATTGCCATCTCTTATCTGTAATTGAGTGTGACTAATATTAAAGTTGGCTACATCATTTGATGTAGAAGTAATGTTAGTGTAAATCTCAATCTGACCAAATCTTTTGTGTTCAGTCCCAAATCAGTTCATTGTTCGTGAGGAAGTTGCTAATTTTACTAGGAGGTCTCTTAGGGCTGGAGGGCTGATCTTTTCACTAGCCACTCATCTTTCTGCACGTATCTGTAATATCCAATATGCAAACAATTTCAAGGTGGGAAAACCTACTTTATGTAAAGGTAACTTCAGAGCACACTAAGGGTGGGACTCTTCTCGCTGAGTTGTTAAGAACTGGGAGTCCAGTGTAGGCTTGCAACCAGTAATGAGATTTGGGGATGTCTAGCTCTGAAGTATGCAAAGATGAATCCAGGCCTAAAAGTGCCCATGGAAGTTTTTGCAAACCACCTAATGCCCTCTGACGTCATTTGCTATTAAAAAGAGGCTTGCTTAGGAAACTAGTCACTCTGGCTTCATCTGTATTCTGTGGAAAAAGGCTTTATGCCTCTACTAGGCTACTGAGCCCACCTGGGATCTGACCATGAGCAAAGCCTGCCCTGACTAGTTTCTTCCTTAGGTGCCTCTGTTCATTCCCTGAATTTAGACTGGATGAGTCCAACGGAGACAAATGCTCAGTTACATTTACCTCCGTTTATGAAAAAGAGAAAAATGTGCTGAAAACTGTTGCTGCAGAAATGAGACTCTGCTTGCGAGTTGTATTTTTGTCATCATACAATAAACTGCTAGTGTTGGAAAAAGGCTTATGTGTTTCCTTCGGTATGAAAATACGGAGTGAAAACCTTGTGGCAAATATGAATGAGTTCTATAAAATACAGTTGTTTTGGTACTTGTTGAGGAAATAGAACAGTAAAGTTATATGGTGGAAGTCATACAGTACTAAATTTGCTTTGTTACTATATCAACATACCAGCAGTTAGTCAGTTTTAAATTAAAAACAGGTTTATATTTAGAAAAGAAGCATTTTAAAATTTGACCTGGTATTTGAAATATTTATTTTATCATATAATAGTTTCGTGATGTTCTGAACTATTTGTTAGTTGTAGCTCAGATTTCACTATGTAAAGTTAGCTTTTTAAAAATTAATGTTGATATTAAGAATTGATCTGCCATTGAAAAGCAAAATGCATCACAAAAATGTGGACTACATTATCTATCCTTAATCTCTGCCAACTCAGGCCATTTGATTTTTGTTAAGGGAGTTCATATTAGTTTACTACTGTAATAGAAATTATTTTATATGTAAAAACAAATAAATAAGCCTCAATACTGTAAAATGGTCTATACATGGAAATCTCTTTCCTACACAGATCCTTTAAGTTTCTAGTTCTTAAATAGAGAACTTTATCTTTCCAACATTTTTCCCACTTACTGCTGTTGTAGAAAGGACTTCTTTTAATGTAATTGCTGTCTTGATTTTGCCGTCTTTAGCAATGGCAAGTATGATTCACCTGTTCATATATCCCCAAAGGACTCAGCTGGAGTACACACAGTACGGTTCTGCTTCATTATCATCAGTGGAGGGAAAAGACTTGACAATCATGATGCATTTCAAGATGTATCATTATGGTGTGAAGCATAATTAAATCACTTCATTGCTTTGCAAATGTCAACATCTACTTGGTGTTGTTTAATTATAGCAGCAGATGAGGAGCTTGAGATTTAGACTTGTTTCGCTTCTAAAAGCTGCTGTCCTGCAGAATATTTCTTACTTAAGGGACCAATTCCTCCCTCAAGAGCCTTACCTTTAGATATGGTTAACATAAGAAATAGTCACCAGAGAAGCCATTAAGGTTATAAGGCTGGTAATATCAGCACTGATCATGAACAGATGCTGTGAGCATGTTTGCTTTAGCACCTTGCTGGTCTTTAATCACCTTTGTTTTGTTTTTTTTTTTCTTTTTTTCTTCATTTAGCCACCAGATAACGGGCCTCCACCATTACCAACATCATCCCTTCCAGAAGGCTATTATGAAGAGGCAGTGCCACTTAGTCCTGGAAAGGCTCCTGAGTATATCACTTCCAGTGAGTAGTACATGTTCGGGTCTGTTTCTGAGCAACTGCTAGTTCCAATGCCCTTCAGTATGTTTGGCATTCGAAAGCTACATCTCTGTTAGTGCTTTGGTGATGTGCAGTAAGCATGGTTTTGACCATTTTTGGCCTTGTGTAATTGTCCTCACTGACCATACATTGGTTTGGTTTGTAGAGATGTTTCAGTGTGCACAAACCAGGTTCCTTTTCGAGGAAACTAAACCCAGAGCTCCACCTTAGGTGCACATCAAACCTGCTGCAGCCCCCACTGGGGACAGAGAGTCCAAATCAGCGACTGGGCCTTTGGACAGCTTTGAACCGTGAAGGTGATGGGGGATATTCAGACCAGGGCTCCAGAGTTAAGTACAGTCCAACATAAACCCCTTCAAACTGCAGATAGTGTAGAGGCCTCAAAATTTGGTGCTGATCTGCAGATCTACTAATAACTTCCTATTGCACTGAATTAATTGTTAAAGTAGACAGATAAACATCTAAAGAAAAAAGACAGGGCCTTTTCTAAAGCAAAGAATAAAAAAGGTGTGATTTGCAGCATTTCTGATGACATATTATGGACAAGGATTTGTCATTCATACTGAATCCTCCAAGCTGTGTTTGATGCACATGACAGTATTATTTCGACTACTCATTTAGTGCAAAAGGCAGGGGGCTACCTCCTAACCGATCACCAAAACTTCTTGCTGCAACACACAAATGCTCTTTATTGCATCCAACTACTTAGCCAGAGACTGACTGTACTTAAGTGGCAATAGGATGAAAGCACACTGATGGAACGATGAAGTGACTGCTGTGAGCATTTACACAGGGTCAGTGAATAGGACATTATGTACTAAAAAATTGCAAACGTTTTCCTGTTTGCTACTCTTTTTTATTGGCTGAGATAATTTATTACTTGTGTATGTCTCATTTATCACTGATGAAAGGGATATCTGCCCGCTTTTTATAGACACTTTTATTATTTGAATCAGAATGAAAGAATAAAATAAAAACTCCGTTCTTAAAACACATGCATAAAAGACACTTTAGAACATTAAATTTTAAGTTTGTACGTTGTATGTCAGGGAAAATTGTTTATCATTGTGCATTAGCTCTAAAAATAAAAACCAGATTGGGGTATCTGGCAGCTCTTAATTTACCTAGCAAATTCAAGGTAAGAAGGAGTTTTGTAAAATGTAAAATAAATGAAGGAACRTGTAGTTTTGCAAAGCAGCAGAATCATTCCTGTCTTCATTTCCTCCTTTGAAATGCTGCAGGGTGGTCCTGCTACACCCTGTAATCTGGTGAACTGCTGATTTGTGTTTGGTCATTAAACAAGAGCCATGCTCAGGCAGGAAAATATTAATAGTACTGCTAAAGGATTGCCTAGGAAAAAAATACATAACAGAATATGAAACTAGGCTTTTATTTTACTTAGCCATCCAAAACCAAGAAAATATTTAGAAGATCAGACTTAAAAGTTCATTAATAATTCCATAATTTAAATATATATGTACCCATAGATATACAACTTTTTTAGTCTAACTCATAATCTGTCTTGCCATGATTTTGCTATATTTTATGTCCTGTAGTCTTTTACTACATATTAAAAATAACTCACTCTTCATCCGTAATAAAGTTGCTTTAAAATTCAATATRCTTTTCATAATATGTCTCCACACAAACAAAACTTCCACTAAATCCAGTGTGTTGTTCTGTGGGGTTGTGAATAATATGAATATAGGCAATTAAAATAAACCATCAAAGCACTGTATTAACTAAAGATGGAACCTGTAGTTTTTCAGACTAATTGAGATTGAGAAGGTCGTAACAAAGAAGTGCTTAAAGTGTGGGACCCACAATAGTAAGCTGTTAAATAGCTGTTGAGATGATAGATATAATTGTCTTGAGTAAATATTCCTACAGAATATTTTTCTAATATCATTAATAGCTATCAGGTGCACATCCCGTATGTCCAACCTATTAAGGGGAATGGAAATGGCAGAGAATTACAGAGGAATATAGTTCATGAAAATGAAATATCTACAACCTCCCAATGTCCCTGTACTTTATTTGTAAACACTTGAATGTAGGTGAAAGCAAGACTGTATATGGCTTGACTGATAATTCTGTTCCCCGTTTATTAAAGTACTCATCTGTACAATATGTCTAAGTTGTAATAGACTAATCTTTGGAATACACTATTACAAATAATGTGAAAGACTACTGTGGTACCCACCCTTTAACGTTAGGAAATTTTCGTTCAGATAATCGTGAAAAACCATTGTCAGAAGAAGCTCGAATAACCAAAAAATGTAGAAGATGCAAAAGATGTAGATACATATAGCAACACTGAAACATGTATCAGTGCATCCTAAGTCACTGAGACTTAAGTAGACCTAATAAAACCTCTTTCTTTTGGAGAGACACTGTAAGAATCTTTCATTTTTTTCCCTTGATTACTGTGAATGCTCTGTTATCCCTCTCTCCTCTCCCCTCTACGAGACCCAAAGAGTGTGTTGATTTGAAAGTATGCACATGACGTTATCACATCTTGCCTATGTTTTCGTGTTCAGCCTATTTCATTACCCGTTGTGATGAGACAATAGTAGATGACAGGATTTAGTCACTAGTAGCCTTTACACAACGTACCTTTTCACTGTTTAGCCTTCCACAATTTAACATTTTCTAATAGGCAGTTTACTGCTTTCCAGTGGGAAAGTAATATTGCTTCAAAACCCTTGGAAATTATACATCCATGTTGAACTTCTCAGGGTATCTTTCCCAACGTCTGCTAAACGTCGGTTATGTATGGATAGTAGAATGCCTATGGTATTTATGTTAAAATACACTAGTCGCTTCACAAAGTGAACAGAAGCTAGTTTCTATCTTCAGAGCCTAAAGACCTCAGAGGTTTGTAGGCAGGAGATGGCARTGACTCCCCAGAGATCCCCTTAACACTGTGCTATGATGGGAGTCCAGAAATGTTAGTCTCAGAAGCTTCTACTGGCTTCCTTTCTTCTATAAACAGAGATATGGATAATCTTGTGACCGCTGTGCCAGCAGAGGCCCATTGCTGCTTGTACAATTTATCCCCAACATGAAATCTGCCCTTGAACTGCTTGTGAGCCACATGAGAAGTACTTAAGGTGCAGCTTTTCGGTCTCTACTTCAAAGTCACAATCTTCACTTCCTGCAACTAATTTTTATGAAACTGATAAAATGTGAAGTAAAAAAATTTTATAAGATTGAATGTTGTGAAGAAAAAGCAATGGTTCAACCCAGTAATCTTGCTGAAAAGAAAGTGAGATTGTTGCACGGAGTTTGAGGTAAGAAGAAAGCAGCTCTGTTATATGGTAGAGATGACTGATAATTGTATTCAAGGTGAAACCTTTTTTCCTGCAATATGAGAAAGTTAAAACATATTCTAAAAAGGAAAGAAGAATGATCTGCTAAAACAGTGAAAACAGATTCAGTATTGCCTTTTACATCCTTTGGACAGATGCACTTAAAAATGCAGATGGAGAAGGCATTTTTGGTAGGCCATCTTCAGACAGAGAAGGTCTTTGATTCTGCTATGCAGACAACCCTTCTTCAGTGTATGCTCATAATACAGAAAAATGGCTCAACTCTCAACAGTCTTAATGAAGACTATATATGAGGAATGTCCTTTCTGTACACTCTTGTTTCAAACTGATCTAATGAAAATGAACACCACAAACTCTTATACTGAAAAGGTGGTTTCTTAATTTTGGAGGAAAAATTTTACCTGTAATTAAGTGGAAAACTGCTATCAGAATAGTATTGCCTTATCTCACTAYTTGAGTAGTGATTTCTTATCTCCTTTTCTGCTTCTTACCAGGTCTCCAAAATTTTTAAGTTTCAAAATAATCTTATTGCCAATACTAGAGCAAAATCACAAATGATGTGAAAGATTGTACAAAGGGAGTGAACATTTAAGTGAACATTGTGACAAGGGCTTAGCTGCAACAAAGAGTACTATTAAAT
This sequence comes from Apteryx rowi, assembly GCF_003343035.1. Taxonomy (NCBI): domain Eukaryota; kingdom Metazoa; phylum Chordata; class Aves; order Apterygiformes; family Apterygidae; genus Apteryx; species Apteryx rowi. Next base: position 712,149 of record NW_020451282.1, read on the forward strand.
TCAAAGAAGGGATGAGGAAGATATGTTATGGACACCAAAGTTTTGCTTTTTTGAAAGGGGAGAAAGTGGAGTTAAAGGTGAAATGCTTTACATGAAAGACCACTAGTTGCCAAAGAGACAGCAATTTTATGGCAGCTTTTCCCTTAGCCTGTGTCTCTGAGAGAAGGCTTTCTTGAAAATGCTGATGGATCTTGCATTTTCGTATTTGGTAACTTGGCCACATTAATCATTCTGCCTCCACTTCAAACAGGTTGGTGTGCTACTGTATATTTGAGATTGGTCAATGAACTCCCAAGCGTTTCCAGATATATCTGTGCGAAAGGTTCTGGATAGCCTCTCCAAAAGAGGGGGAGCAGGGGGAAGTTGTGTTTTGATTCTGGTTTTGGTATTTTTTTGTTTAGGCTTTTTTCCTGCTTCATAGGGAGGAAGTCAGAAGAGACAGATGAAATGGCAGGTTCTACCAGATCTTGCACGTTCTTTTAAACAAACATGAAAACAAAACAAAAACAAAAACCAAACCTACAGAATAACTGTTTCAAAATCTGTCAGGTTAATCATCTACCCTAAATTTTTCCATCTTTTTCTTGTTTTTCCTAAAATGAATGAAAAAAATGCTCCCATTTTCCCTTTGGTTTCCCATTGATAATCATTTGTGGCTTTTGCCGCTAGCCTGCGTGGGACTGCCCCTGAGCCAAATGCTCCATGGTTGAACTGATCAGAAGACAGCAATTCAGTTTCACAAAAAAAATTCAAGAGCTTGAAATTTTATTTTCATTTCCCTTTGTAATGAAGATAAAAATTTGTAAAACATGTTTGTAAAAAYGCAAATTGGGTCCAGTCTTGGTTTGGGGACGTTGAGGTTTGGGTGTATTGCGTTCTGACTCTGCTTGTGGCTAGGTAGTGGCTTAGAATGAGCTCTGCAGCCATCCGCTCTCTTGTGCTCTTCCCAATTTCCCCAGATCTCACTGCCATATCCCAAACTGTGCCCTAAGTGCCTATGCTAAAGGAAGCAAGAGATTTTCTTCCTTTTTCAAGCCTAAAAATATATCAAAGTCTCCTTGAAGTGTTCGGACAAAATTTCAACTTTTGAAAATATTTCTATTGAAAATTTTCTCTTTTCAATTTCCTGTTGAAAATATTAAAAATATCAACTCTCCTGCATGGGAGTATGTGCTCCCAGGATGTTTTGCATGCACTGAATGACAGACATGCCTTCAAGTTTTATTATCTGAGGGGCTTTATATACATGTATGTATATGTATGTATGTATCTATTGATTCATATATACAAAGAAACATATATGTATGGGGGAAGAGAGGTTCTGTGATAATGACAAATTAGTTTTGTAATCAAGGCCACTGCTACAGAACTGACTGCTTTATTGAAAATGAAAGGCCTGACCAAAGACCATTTATTTAGAAAGGAATCTTGCCATTACATCACCAAACTTGGAGCAGGATTAAACTGTTTAGGCTGAGCACATAACAAGAGACGCTTTTTTGCAGAATGCTATTAACTCAAGCAGAGTCTGTAGGACAAAGAAGAGCATCATCTATTCAGCATTAATCACTGCATGTGCTGTATTTTAGAGTTGTATGAAATCTTATGCCCTGTGCTTTACTCTTGTGACCTCTGTCATATTCAGTGTTTGTTTCTTAATACGCTGTACTAATATTTATATTTCTGTGCCTATGTGTATTTTGCGTTAAGCAACAGGGCAGGATTAAAATGTTTCTTCTGTAAAAGAATCACAAAAGATGAAGGTACCTGCCAAATAATACTTTGAAGAAGATAAAGCACTACCTAAAATTCTGTGTATTTATTCCCGGTTCACTTGTTTAATTAAAATTCCCAAGGTGTCAGTATGGGTCTTTTATAAAATTTCATAATGGAACAGCTTTCATCTTGTAGCATCTCTTATTCAGCAAAAAGTGTTTTGGTATTGCTAAGTGCTGAAACAGTTGTTTGTTTGCAGCTGACCTTTAAAAATCTTTATTTAAAATGAATCCTGCTGAGATTGTTAAGTTATTTCAGTGTTTTTCATGGCTAAATGTATTAACTTGGCACTTTTTTGCTTTCCTTAAAGATTATGACTCGGATGCTATGAGCAGCTCTTATGAATCCTATGATGAAGAGGAGGAAGATGGAAAAGGGAAAAAAATGAGACATCAGTGGCCTTCTGAGGAGGCCTCTATGGATCTAGTGAAGGATGCCAAAATCTGTGCCTTCCTCCTTAGAAAGAAACGATTTGGGCAATGGACAAAACTACTGTGTGTTATCAAAGAAAACAAACTACTGGTAATTTTTATTTTTATCTAGCTATATTTTCATTGTACCTTTTAGATGATGTGTTTATTTCTACAGGAAACTGTTTTTTGTAATATTCTGCAAATATCCAAGAAGCAGACAACCACTGAAATGGTAACTGTATCATTTAGCCACTTAAGACTTTGATTTTTATTGCACTKAAACTTAAATTCAGGCAGTTGCCTGACATATGAAAGAAAGTCTGGCCTATTAGTTTCTAACATATTTCATCTGAAAAAAAAATCGCTGAAACTGTAAATCCAGTCTTTCATTCCCTGTGGAAGCAAAAATCTCATAGGGAACTTTGTGTATGAACTATTGGATCAGACCGTTAGAGAGAAAAGTCCCTTGTTGAGAATTCACTTGGCAGCATATGCCGCTGTAATGTATACACTTTAAACTAAACCTTCGCCATCTGTTCAGCAGTAATTACAGATGCAGCATTCACAGGATGCACAGCTGCATTATAGAAAGGACAGAAACAAGTGGATGTATTTGTTCCTTTAGTAAATCTGTTATGTTTTTTTTCTGATTGGAGGCGCCAGTAGAAGATTCCATAAGTTAGTAAATTATCCGCTCATAGATATGGTTTTGTTTTTTGAAAAGAGAGTCTAATTGACAGAGACATTCATTTCTGTATCATTATAAGCCACCTAAGGCTTAAAGTAATAGATCAGTTGGGGTCTTAGACACTCCCTATCTTCCAAGCTGATGCTTACAACTTTTGTAACTAATTATGTAACCAATAATTATTGCAATATCCCAAATGTTAAAAGCTGATTAACATGTGATAGAACATTTTCTGCAGATCATCATTATTACACTGATCCAAGATAGCTTATCTGTGTTCACTTTCCAAGTGCATTTATGCTTATGGCTTTATAGGAAATAATAGCATATGAAAGAGAGATAACTAGATAAGAGGTTTCTGAAAATATAGTTGGAATTCATTTGCTGGTTCTCCATGATTTCTGAGGATTTTTAGAATGTTGATTCTGATTCAGTTTGTATTATATTGTTGTGATGCCATTATCCTTAGTCCACATGAATATCACCATAAATCAGAATCATATCAGATTTCAGGAGCCTGTGATAACAGTTTGAAGTAAAGAAAGAAAGAAGGAAAGAAACAGATTTTCTCGGAAATCAAGCAATATTTATTCTAGAATTATGTTTGTTGTTCTATATAAAAATGTTGTTTTTTCCATTTTCCTTTCCTTTAACTACATGTGTGGTCTTAAGAGCTTTTTTTTCTTATAGGGATTGTTTTTCAGTAATTCTGTAATGGGGATTAAGAAAATAAAAATCACAATAGGAGTCAAATGACAAAGTTACATGAGATTAGTTTATTGTTTGAAGGAGGACTTCATGTGTAACTTATGAGATATGCAAGTAAAACAAATATATGTTCCTAGGTATTAGTAATTGCCTATGTTATAAATACAGCTGTGATCATAGGACCAAAGTATTTTATTTAGAATTAGATATTAGAAATAGCTCTTAATAGGGAATTGCTTTTCACGTAAAGTTGTTTAATATATAAGTACTCAAGTTTTAGTAGTGTATAATTATAAGTAAAATCTTTAACTTAATGTAAAGGAAATCATATGCTCTGTAATGGTTCTTAAAGTGAATAATAATGTATTTTTACAAGGTTCCATATCTTGAAAACTTAACTTTTTTACTGTTACAAACTTCTTTAAATTTGTGACTAAGCTAGAGGAATTTTGAGTCAATGGGCCTTGGAGAGGAAGGAAAGATAATGAGTGATTTACAAAGACTGGTTGAGAGTGGCTGTATTTGGTCAGCCTAAGTTGGAGTGTTTATAATACACTTTTAACAGCTACTGTGTTTTTGAATGTTGCATCATGAAATGAATACTGCCAGGAGGCACAAAAGAGTTTGTGTGCTTTTCTCTGCTCACATTTATGCTCAATCTCCTATGTATGCACCTATTAATCAGTCGTCTTTAATATCAGATATCTTTTTAGCCTTCATACTTATTTATCTGAGCAAAAGCCCATTTGTGTATGTGTATAAAGTAACTGGACATTCACCTACACAATGAAACATTGTTCTGCAGTCTGGCACTTGATGACAGTTTTAGGGAACTGAAAGATACTGAGGTAGTAGCTGAGAATAGGGAGTAGGTCTGTAGGACAGGTAATGCTATGTGAAACCTTTCATATTTAGATCACCAGTTCAAATATAGAGCAGGTCATCAGCGATCCAACATGAAATGGCTGTTTGTTGACAGTACTTGCTACTGAGGGAAAAACAGCTGGCAGTTCATATGGTTTTAGCCAGGACCCTAAAGAGTAAACCAACACGGTGGTTGGGCTGTGCAGTGTCAGATTAAACTGAATTATCTGGAAAAGTTTCCATCCTGCGACTTTGCCCCCTCTCTGCTCTCTGACAAATTTTGTTACCTCAGCAAAAAGAAGAGCTGAGTAAGTCCATGTCTGCTCCTCTGCAGTGTGTAGGCACTGACATAGGTTTACCTGGACGCACCGGACTGTCACTGCCAGAAATGATCCCCAAGATGCTCAGCCCACAGTCAAGAGGGCAGGGTGAGCTCCTGGGCTTTAAAGTCTTCAGCTGTGCCAGCATATTCTGCCACCACATGTGAACAGCTATCCTAAACCATTCTCTGCCTACCTGATCAAAATCAAGGTTGAGTCATATGGATAATATAGAGAAGCTTAATGTCCTCCATGTGTTGTACCTGTTGTGCAATAAAAAACCTCTATTAATATCAGTCTGGAAGTAATTTTGCTCTACAAAGGGGATGAGGAGGAGGAATGCAAGTTAGTGTTGGGTAAACTTTGTGGTATGTCATAAAGGGATGCATGGAAAATATTAAAAATTAAAAATACCATTTCTATGTAATAATAGCTTTCACCAAAAGTTCAGAAAGGTGAGATTTAACTTACATTCCTTATATTTATTTAGTGTTATAAAAGTTCCAAGGACCAGCAACCTCAGATGGAGCTGCTGTTGAATGAGTGCAGTATCACATACATTCCCAAAGACAGCAAAAAGAAGAAGCATGAGCTGAAAATCACTCACCAAGGAGCGGATGCGCTGGTTCTAGCAGTACAGAGCAAAGAGCAGGCAGAACAGTGGCTAAAGGTAAGGTAGGGTTGCTGACCCAAAGCTTTCCACTGACAAAACTCCTTTTCCCTGGTCAAGTTCTATTGAAAACTGAGATTCAGACAGAATCTTTCAGCCAGTTCCAGACCACTTACATCCCATCTAAACTGGGGCTGCAGAAATTCGAGACTTAATGTCCAGGCCTTGAGGAACCCAGGATACTGTAAGCAGCTCCTTGGGCAACCAGCAGTTCAGTACTGTACAGCTGCTGCTGGTGCAGATGTTTTTCACTCCTGGTTGCACCAAAAGGTGTAAATTTCCCTTCTCTTGCGTCTCCATCTGATTTTGCAGAAGGCTTTGCTGGTTAGGGCACATGCTCAGTGAGCTGCAGGTTCAGGTTGCTGTTGGATGGGTGTGTACAGGTAGCCACCAAGGCTACTATGAAGAAATAGGGCATAGCACCACCACAGTCATCTTTTTTAAAAGATGAGGAGATACTTATTCGAATGACTCTGAATGGAGAAAAATCCTTCAGCTTCTGGTTGCTAAATAGAGTCTGCTAATCCTAGTTTAGCAGCATATCATCTGTTATGGTTTGTTTGGGAATGTAGACTTCTGAGAAACAGGGTTTTGTCATCTTCCACTCCTTTCTGTTCAGTGTCTAAAAATGTGGAAAATCCCAGCACAAGTGCTGCAGTTTTAGATCCTAACCAGATTGCTAGTATTTATGTTGGACTTTGCCAGTCTCAGATGTGGGGGTCAGTGAAGTAGTGTGGGAAACTACCACTGCAGTTTCAGTGGCTTGTTTTAAGGCCTTAAAATCCAGTCCTTTAAATGCATGTAAAAGTCTGAATGCATAAGACTCATCAGGCAATCTCCATGCTGTGCTCTGATCTAACCTTATATGGTGCTTATTTTGCTAAGAATAAATTGTGTTTTTCCAAACACAATCGAATTAAACGCGTAGGAATTTCCTGATGACAGATAGTTTTTCTGTAGAAGGGGGAGAAGTAAAATGCAGCTTAAGAGGTATGAGATATGCTGAAGGCTAATTCAACAAATGGAAAATTAATCTGTAATTTCCTATTTTGCAATATTTGAATATACCTTTTGGGGTTGTGCTGGGTTGCTGTGTATGTGTTATTTTTAACTGAGAGTTTGTATCTTAGAAAATGCAGTGTTGTCTTTTTAATAGAAGCTAAAGGCAGTCATGAATTTTATAGGCTTTTTCTAACATCATTATCTTGTTTTATCTCCTAACACCATCCAAGTGGTCTATTAACTCACCTAGTGTTTCAAAAACACTGATTGGAAAGAAATGGCATTCACAGGTCCTACTCTTTTCCAAGGGAATTCCACTGCAATTAGATCATAGTAACTAACTACCCCATTATTTCCTGCGTTGTTCTAAACTTGGATTTGGTAATGCTGAATACATTGGCACTTACCAGACTTTCTTTCATTACAATATTTTTCTTTTCTTATTTATACATAAAACATTCCCCACACAGACAGACAGAGCACTGCTAGATTTTTTCCATATCACAGATGCATTCCTGCTACTAATTAAAAAAATTGATTTTGTATATTGTATGTTAGCAAAACTCCTATGTGCTGAGGATGAGCGGCTGGGCAGTGTGCTATCTGCAAAGTGTTTGGACACAGACTGGCAGCACTTTACTTAGTCCCTTCACATGGCAAAGCTCTATTAATAAAGCTCTTTCAGGTACATGGCAATGCAACTGTACGCTCAACGTCCAGCTCCTCAGTGCTGCTGGAGCACCTCCATTCTGTACAGTACAAATTACCTTCCCAACAACAAACCTAACATGGTTTATGCAGTTCTTGCAACCACTCCAAGGTTTTCAGAAAGTACAGCTTTTCAGTAAAAGGCAGTGGTTTTGCATTTTTAAAAATACATCAGCATTCAAGGCTTTTTTTATTGTGAAAATAATTATTTTTTGCTCATTCAGCCCTCACTTCCAGTGAGCTCTGGAAATCTTGTGTGGATTTATGTAGGAAGTTACCACACTGTATTATCTTGGGAGAAGTGGTTTGAGCTTTTCCTGCCTGTCAGTCCGAGGCATGCTCCCACCCAAGTTCTCTGTCAGCAACGTATGATTTCGGTAGTTAATAAAATGGGCAGATTTAGAGACTCTGGCGATAGAGGAAGGTCTCTGCAGCCATCTTTTTTAATCATAATGCACCTTTTCTACCAAAGATATGGCAGGCAGTGGAGCCAGGTTATCAGGCAGGCACAACAGGTTCTCCTGAAGAAACACGTGTGTAACTGTCAGGTCAGGGCTTTCCTTTGGAGCCTGGAAAGCTCAAAATGGCTGTGGAAGCCAGAGCCACTCAGGAGATTTTTCCCACGAGAGCTAAACCAGATGATTTTTTTTTGAACAGTAAGATGTAATCGGTATAAAAGATATTTACTTTGGCAGACAATTTTAAAATATCAATTGGAACACAAGTGGTATTAAAACAAGTAGAGCTGAAGTAAATACAGAGTATTTTAGACTTTTTTTTTGTAAAGATGACACCAAAAAACAGCTGATAAACCTAATGTAAATTGAAGTCTAGACTGCAAACCACAAGGGGAGTTTCAGGTTTACCAGCTTACAAATGCTTGATGAAAAAGAGGTAGCTGATGTCACCGAAAAGCCTGTCAAGATTGCAGAGCATCAAGCGTAACCAGTACAAATTCCAGGCTACAGCTGAGATCATAGCAGTAATACAGTGTGCAACATAAAGCGGTGGAAATTTCCAGACTTGAGTCCTAAAATGTACCCACAAAAATGTACATGAAAAAATGTCTGCAGTTATACACTCTGACCCAAACAGGAGCTCTTTCCATGCGTGCTTGAGTATATGTGCATCTGTGTGCACTTTTGTGCCTTTGTGGTCAGGTAAGGTATTAAAGTCTGCCTGTTTGTCTCAGCACATCCTACATTGAAACTAGGTACTTGTCAGCACCCCTGAGAAATGCTGCATGAAAAATAAAAGGACTACTAAGAACATGACATTACAAGAAGATGCTTGTTTACTGGCTTCGTTCATACAGATGAATGTGTTCTGTGTGCAACACCTTCAAACTAGACCACAAAAAACTGCGCTTAAAATTAAAAATCAGTGTATGCCAGAGAAATGAAGTTTTAAAGTAGCTTCTTGTAGAAGACCAGTAAAGGAATGGAATGGTCACAGTGTCCATCCCTGAGGCCTTCCCCTCCTCCTAGCATTGCCTCCTGCATACAGGTATTTCTGATGTTTCACCATCTTATCATGCAATAAGGAAATCTATCATTTTGAAATACTGGACTTCATTTTCATTTTTTCCTAACATTATCCTCCCTTTGTTAACTTTTCTTTATTTTACTGTATGCAGCCATGGTTTGCTGCAATGTCTTCAGTTTTCATAAGCCAAGTGGGCTAGAATCTAACAGAGAATATTCCAGGCATAAATAGGTGTATACCTGGATCATTTTGGCAATGCTGAGTTAATTCTGGACTTGCTGGGATAAGAGGCTTTTTCCCTGAAGAAAGAAAAAAATTAGGATTGTGACTTCATACAGTCTTTTAAAGACTCGGCAACATTCCTCATAAGACTGCTAATACAGTTGTCCTACCCAGTTTCCATCTCTGATAATTGCATGTTGCCTTGAGTAAAAGTCTTTGAAAACATATTTTTTTCACTGCCCTGAGCTTAGTGAGTGGAGTAAAGTAGCTTCTGGGCTTCACTCTTCATGTGGACTGGGTTTTACCAAGGAATAAGCTCCTGACAGAGCTATTAGCTTACCAGTTTAAATTAGCACAAAATTGACTTTGTAATTGTAAACATTATGTGGCTAGTTTTACTTTCTACGGGAATTTCCAGCTAAAGATCTTAAAACACTTCAAATATTAAATAATGTTCCCCAAAGAGGTTATTATCTCCATTTTGTAGCAGAGTAAAGTCAAGTGCTGAATGATCATGCCTTAAAACTGACTGGAAAAAAATGCATTTGGGGATGTGTACTCTGTATAACTGATTTCCATACAGCATTTGTTAGCTTTTAAGTAACTTCAGTAACACACTGTGTCCCAAGACAGTCAGGCTGAGTTTTTTCTGTACCACACATCATCTCCAGCAGTAAAGGCTTTGCAAAGCAAATTGAACCTCCCAGGACTTACGCCCCCATTTTCTTAATAATATGTTTTTAGTTACTTCATTTCAAGCCATTGAGAGGTCAGTATGTTTGCCTAAGAGCTGCTGGAGGAATAACGTGGATACCCAAAGGACTGAATTGCGTGCGGGAGCTTTGACCATCCTGCCGCAGAGTCCCCACCAGCGTGGTCCGACAACGTGGAAAGACCCCAGCTCTGCCATGAACCAGAACGTGTTTGTGCGACTGGTACTATGAAAAACAATATGTTACTTAAAAAGAGCAGATGCAGTATGTAAATCAAAAAGTGGTGGATACAGAACCGCAAACATCCTATTTGCACATTTGCTCAGGGATGAATTTTCCTTTAAGTTCCTGGCTAAAATCACAAATCCAGGCTGCAGCAGATCTCAGCACAGAACCGAGCAGGGCTGACACTTGGTCCCCTTTTTTAACCATTAGATAGTTATTGCTTTCCTACTGCTGTTTCCCTTCTTTCTGAGCTCATGGCTTGAACTGCTTTCTCTCTTCTACTTGCAGCTATGTGTAGAAAGGTATTTAAATCGTGCCCAGTTCAGGTTTGCAGCCTAAAGCGCTGCTGTCAGGGCTGGGGAGTCGGCTTCCCCTGCAAGGGGCACCTCTCCCTTTGCGGCAGCAGTGCCTACCGCCGCGCTCCCCAGCGCCTCCGTCCACGTGACTTGGGCTGYATATGGCCGCATATGACAATAGACTTCTTGCAAATAATGCAGGAGAGAGGATGTAGGGGTTGTATTGGTTGAGTATGTCAGAAAATAATTTTTAAGAGGATATACAGGCATTGAAGATAGGCCTTTTTAAGGGGATATCCAAGCAGTAAGGATAGGCCTGCTGGCTGCCAGAATCTCACCCCCACTTTGCTCAGATGAACAGCAATAAGGAAGAAGATGAATCTTTTCAGGCTGGGGTATTCTTGAGAATCAGGTTTTCCAGTACACAAGCTAAAGGGAGTTTCTTTTCAGAACTCACAGCATAGGTTCTGTGGATAACGACTGCTTTTCCTCTAATGTGGGTTGCTTGACTGTGAACTCCTTGGGGCATGTCTTCTGCTGTTCTGCAAAGTACTAGTAGAGTTTCGATGCTCTGTTAGGGAGAAGGTTGTAACTGGCATAGTTAAATATATGTGGAGCAAGGGGTCCAGAAGAGAGACAGGATGAGACTATGATTACACAGGAATGGTGAAGAGTCCCAGAAAGTCACTACTTCTCAGGCACTCAGCAAGGAGTGTTACAGAAATGAAAAATACTGGGTTAGCTCTGAAGTCAGTCCTTTTCCTTCTGCTTTATTGTGCATAACAGATTTCAGCTTTACCACATTCCTTATCTTCAGAGTTAAGAAGAGACAAGTGACAAGAACTTTAGTTCTTCCCACTAGAAGCAGGTTCTATATTCTGTGAAACACATGGGTAGATGGGAGGCATTGGTTTGTTGGTTGGATTTTTAGCCCAGGTTCATAAAGAAATGAAGCAACTGTGCAGTCAAACCATCAGTGTTCCCCCTAATCACTTTTGAAGTCAATCATTTTTAAACTTAATCCTTTCCTTGCCTGATTTGGAAGACAGTGGCAGTCTCACAGGCATTAAATTCTTATGAGTYTCATGAAAACAAGCTCTGGGTAGAAGAAAGGACACTATAATCATGTCCCTATAGTGCACAAGTCGGTAGCCTGAACTCGTCCCAAGGAATCCACCAGGAGAGAGACTTCCATGTTCCTCAAATGCAGGAAGAGTTTCAGCCACTCTTATTCCTTATTAGGTACCAGAGAGTTCAACCACAAGTAACCAGCCATAATTGAGGTCTTCTGCTCAGAATTTGTTGGGTTCCTTTATGGCAGATTCGGGATAGCAAGGAGCTGACTTTCTGATTTTACTTCAGAGCCAGTGCTTTTATCTGGAGCCTTTGAAGGTAGCTAGAAAATTCTCATGATTTGATCCTTATGACTTCACATGTAAAAGAAATGAAGTTAGGGCAGGTATTTTGCCTCCAGTCATGCTGTGTCATTTAAAATAGAATACAATAACTACAGAAATTTGTAGATGAGTGTAGGTATGAAGGTTTTATAGTAAAAGTTGATGATTCCATAGTAAGATATTTGTAAAGAGAGAAATATTCCAGACACACCACATGGCGAAAATTCCACTGACTTCACCCATCCTTGTCAACTGCCTAGGGCAGAGAATCTTTCCAGCCTTATAACTGCAAATATTTCCCCTCTATTCCTCATGTCACCGAAGTCGACGCAATACACTTTTGTATATCCTGATCCATCTGGGGATTCGAGGTCTTTCTATAATATAAATATGGAAAAATAGTATAGTTCAGGCTGCACAAGCATTTTCCAAGTTTGCATTCAGAAGAGGCAGTTCTGAAGTCTAATAATTGTAATATTACAATGGTAATTGTATTTAAAATTCTTTTGATGGAATAACAGGATTTTATTTTAAATGTATTTAGCTTTGAATCTGTCCAAAAAAATGAAAAAATGAAAGACCTACAGTTTTCTGATTATGTTTGCTCATATATTTTAAATAGGTTAATATATATCCTGTCTGCAGTCTCAGTTTGATTTTCTTGACAGATGACCGTGTGTGTGTGTGTGTGTTATGTACCAATGTATTTGTGGTGAGAAAAAAAGAATGATTTTCTTTTTCTTACATGTGTGAAAATATAAACTAATAATGAAATTGGTCATTTTTCTTGAGGTTTGGAAACATACAGATAACTAATACTAATATACTCAGGACAGCCTTCCAATTTGTTCCATCTTATTGAAATATAACACATCATTGAAATATAACACACTTTTATTTGCTTTCTAGTTGTAGAACCATTGAGATATATTTATTTGTATTTTCATACATTTCATTCCAATGGATAAAAGTTTACTCACCTCTTTTCCCCACTCTCGCTCACAACTTTTCTTTTTATAAAAATAATGTTATTTTTTATTCATATGACTCCAGGAGATGGAACATAGAAAAAATGACAAGAACTAAGAGTCTTGTGATTAAAATTATGCAAGTTGGCAGCACTGGTGGAATGTTTTATCCTTAAAGTTTTGAGTTAAAGCTATAAGCATGTGAAAACCACATTTATAATGGCAGCTGTCTGCAAACGTAATTAAAGAGAGTGCATCCAGGCAACCATTATATATTAAAGCCATTTCATCCTGCGGAGCTCTGAAAATCTGAGTTTTATGTTGTGTATCAAACACAATTATATTGCACATAGAAGGTGATGTGCAAGTCTGCCAGTGAATCCCTTGAACCCAAATGAAGTGTTGAATCCTTGAATATGCATTTACCTGAGATCTGGCCATGAGCTTCCATTTGATACTGTGTCATTTCTCGAATCAAAATTTAATTACAACCCAATTAAACTCTTCAGGAAAACTTTTCCTTAAATATGTGAGGTATGATAAGAACCGTATTTACTTGAGTGCATGACTTTGCACATACTACTCAGTTATTGCTGCCAGATCATTTCCCTCTGTTCTGTCTGTAACTCCCATTACTATGTGCCTCTGCCAAAATTAACTAACTGTGTGGTGTGAGCAGATGCTGAAAACATGAGCCGTTGTATCAGGGTCATGCAGGAGACAGAAATGAATGTTCCCAGAAGCTGTACGGTCACATTTCTTTAGGCAGAAAACAGCAGTGTACTTCCACCAAACTGAACAACAGCAGCTGAAGGAAAAATAATACTCAGAAAGGAGTTCTCGTGCATTTGGGGGGATGTAGGGCTAAGTTTAAGTCTGAGATGCAAATATCTGCCTCTCTGCAATAAAATGCTCCAACAGATATGTATCAGTTTTCTCTTACAAAGCACACCAAGTGCCATGAATTCAATAATACTACATTTATGTTTCTGAGACAAGATACAGGGAAGTTCAGACAGGCAAGAAAGGATACTGAAGTGTTTTAAGATACTAGCTCAGGGCTAAAAATGTGGTTTCATTTCCATGCTCGGTGCAGATTTCTTATGGGACACTGGGCGAATGATTTAATCTTGCTTTTGTTCCCGAGTTCTTCATCTGTAAAATGGGGCTGCTGCTCTATCTTACCATATGGGATATAGTGCATTTAATTTATGATGTGCTTGTGAATTGTAGCAATAGGGTCTTTGTAATCTCATAAACATTTGGTTTGTTTAGTTTTATTCTTAAAGGGAACTTCAGTGCTGTGAAAGGAATTATAAAATCACATTTGGTGCCATCTTTAGATCTGTAGTGGTTTCCACATCAGATTGATTCATTTTAAAACTAAGAAGATGTTGTTTGTTGCTTTGCTTTTTCTCGCCATTTAAAGCAAGTTAGAAAATTGCTTTTTTCCCCAGAATTGAGAGTTCTGCAGGTCGGATCCTCCTCTCTGCTAACCATACCTGAGATAAACAGTGTAAATGGAAAAGTTGCGTATGTAAACATGAACAGGAACATAGAAACATGTAAAGAGAAAAGTTCACATGCCTTGTTGCAATGCTTCTGATAGAAGATGCCTTTCTTAGGCAGCCTGGCTCTGCTGTCCGTACGTGTCCAACGAGGCTCTTGGCCGTGGTGTGAAGCCGAACGCACGCTCAGCATGAATCTGCATTGAGAATCAAGCCCTATTCAAGTCAGCATGAGCAATTTGGGGCTGATAATTGGAAGGTGGTAACCTCATTAAAGAAACAAACTTAATGATGTCCACTGAGAATCAGCAAAAGTGAATGTCTTTGCCTATCATAGGTTCTTCTGTTTTATGTAGTTTCAGTTTTTGAACTCCCTTAAATTCTGTCAAAATCTCAGTGAATTCCAGGTTCTGAATTTTTATTTAACATTTTAAAAGCAGATGTAATGCCATTCCCATTTCCAAGAATACATTTACGATTTCTTTGACCTATACCGTTATGTCAATGTGCGAGTATAATAAGAAAATACCACAAAATACCACTGCTTAGTATGAACTGTAAGTCGCTCAGCACTTCATTAGTTCTTCAACAGCAAAAAAAAAAAAGAGCAGCTGGGTAGTGTATTATGCAAAACTATTGTCCTTTGACTCGCGGGACCTTGGATCCAATCCCACTTTTTTGTCATCGTAATGAAATTAATTTGGTGGTGTGAGCTGAGTTCATGTTGCGAAACTACCCCATAGAAATTAGCAGTTCTGTTGGTTTCTTTACTCAGGAGATGTCTGGAGCTTAGCTTGTCTAGAAACTGAAACCTTCCACCTCTAGACACCATGTCTCCTCCAGGTCGTACATGAAATGACTGCAGGAGGCAATGTGGAGAGGCTCATGTAGTGGCAGCCTGCCGAACACGTTGCCCGTGGGCAGAGAGATGTTTGCACTGCTGCTTTTTTTAACTTTCGGAGTAGTAAATATTTGTATGATTACCCTTCCCAGTTCTCTTTAACATTCATATATAATTTCTTTGATTTGTGTTTGTTGATTAATTAATAAGTTTTGCATTGTCTCTTAAGGTTATAAAAGATGTGTGCAGCAACTGCACTGGAGCTGTGGACTCGGATGGGCCGTTGTCTAGTTCTCCGGTGCACAAGACTGAACTGGAAAAGGTGAAGTTATCAAGAATGATTAATGCAAAATTCCTTATGATTATTTATTATGGGGCACCACTAAACACCACATGGTTTAGGGGCTGTTCAGATCCCAAAGCTGAAATTAAATTTAGTTTCTGGATTTGGTGCACTAACTTTATCTTGTTACACTATTTTCTGGGGATATTCTCAGCAAGTATCTGCTGACTTGTGCTACTGTTTAGCCTCTTTGTCCTTTTCATTTGTTTGGCTTTCTGCACAGATCCTACAGACCTGAAATTTCTGCCATCTTCTATTGATTTGGTCAAGAAAAACCAGCAGACTGGCTTATACCCATTAGCAGCTTCTTTTTAGATTCATACACACTAAGTGTGTATGATGCGCGTGGTGCGGCACAGAGATGGCCCTCTGTTAAGTGCAAAGAACAGGCAGGGATGTGACGCTCACAGAAGAATGGCTGGAGATTGTGAGGAAGTTTTAAGGGAAAATCTTTCCCTTTTTTTTTGAGAATTTAGTTCTTACAGAGCTCTCTGGGCATGCTGAGGTCACTGTCTTGGCAGACCCTTCCAAGCGTTTGTGCCATAACACACAGGAACTTGGCTATTCGGATACAGTTGTCTTAGCTCCCTTGACTCAGCAAGATATTAGAGCAAGAATGAGAAAGGACAGCATCTTTGCAGTGAATGAACAGTACGTTTCTGGCACCTATTTAAGTCCCTGCTCTGCAAAGGCATCCGTGTGAGCAGACCTTACTGAAGGCCCTATTTAAAAGTCCCACTGACAAAGGTTTTATCTCAAAACTCCTGCAGGCAAATTCTATCCTTTTGATGTAAGGACATTGCTGTCAGTAGTATTACATTGCATTATACCCAGGAAACTAAGAGCAAAATATGTTCCATGATAGCTCAGATATTCTGATTTCACGAGCCAAAAGCTGTTGTGCTTGTGTGTTTCTGCACATCTGCACATTATTAACCAAGTAACTAAAAATGTCATAAAATAGTTACTTTCTGAAATGCATGCCATAAAAAAGTGATGTTGTATATCAAAACTTCTCATTGGTTTTTGGGGGATAATCTGCATATCTTCTTCATGGCTTCACCACTCATGAGTAACGTGGTTACCACAACCGTGCCAGCATAAACTTTATACCACATCATCACATATTTCTTACCCAACCATTACAGAATAATTGGTGCTAAAAATTTCTTTCACAAATATCTTCTTTGCAGTGATTGATTCCTACACCATGTAGGAATGCACTGTTTTCTGATACGTTGTAATTGTACATGCATATCTGAAGTATTTTTTAAAGAAATAGTTTTAAAGTTTGTCTTATCTGATCCATGTAATTGTTTATCATTCCTTGGCAGGTTAAGAAACAGCAACATTGCAGAGTCTAGAAATGCGTTACAAATACATAATGTGTAATAACATCTTTTGAATTACGATTATCTAACTTAAAATATTTTGATTATACTATCAAATATAGACCTAATTTGGGGTTAGGCTTTCACTGTGCCTTTCTAAAGCTTATATGATACTGTAAAAAAACTCCTCTAAAACTGAACTTTTGACTATCTTCTGTTTGTCTTCCAAGTGGATGAGAGCTTGAAATGTGTTTTATTTCATAGTAAGCATAATTTTAAATGGGCTCATGACACTGCTTTTGGCTCAGGTGACCACATGATATGTCACCTAATCTTTTTGTCCATGCAGAAGTTGTCGTCTGAGAGACCGAGCTCGGATGGGGAAGGTGCTGTGGAAAATGGCATCACTAYGGTGTGCAATGGCAAAGAACAAGGTACATCTCAGAGGTAGAGGTGCTTAGTGTAAAAAATATGTGCAGAGAGAGAGAGATAGGAAGTAAAATAGGTTTGGTGTTTATATTTTAAAGAAGTAGGCAATAATGCCTTTAAATATTTTTATTAGTGTTCTATTTAACTTGAAAGTTAAATTATGTCAAGTATGACTCCTTAAAACTTTTCAGTGACAGAAATCATTCAATGTTGTGCAGGTGAAACAAATATAATGAGTGTAAGGACACAGAATATAGAAATCTTGACTTGGTTTTTTTTCTGTGTTCAAAATTGCACTCTTTTTCAGGGCAACTTGGGCAACCACTATGGGCAACTAACAGTTGTGTAGAGTAGCTAACTGTATACTGGCAACATACATAATACGTGTGTAGTTTTTAAGCAAAAAACTATCACTGACTGCTAAAAGGAAATGAAAGAACCATGCATATTATATAGTTTTTTATATATTTGTATACACACACACATACATGTATAACTAAATATTATGCATGATTATATACTTTAACACACTAATATATACATAATCAAGTAATATTAGTGGGTTTGTGTATGTATATATGTATAAAATTGTATGTATGTTACTGTGAAGCTGTGAATTTTTTTTTAGCCCTTATAAATCTATAAAAGGCACTTCCTAAACCCAATGGGACTTTTGTGTGAGTTGGCTCTAAAAAAATCAACACTTACGCTCTCTTCCCTGCCCCACTTCCTCCTCCCAAAGGTGGAAAAATCCCATGAATCAGTTAGTTAACTTCCCATGCAGCAACAGTATTTTTAGTTGAGCAGAGTGGGCATTTTTCTGCAGCAGCCAAGAAGAAGGGTAATGTGAGCTGTAGTGAGCACAATGTGTCGATACTGGCGTTGGTGCCAGCACTGTCTCTCTCTTTGACTCGATTCCTTCGCCTTCTCCTTGTGTCCTTTCCCAAGGTTTCCTGAATACACAGATCTCTGTGATGTACCCAACAGTATGCAACCTGGTCAATTATTGTGATTTCTAGACATTGCAGTATATGGTTAATTTTCCCACTGTAAAATCTTCCACTAAGCTTTCAGAAACGAATCGCAGTACAGTTTTTAGCTCTGAAACCTGCTGAGCACATCTGTGAAACAAAAGCTGAGCCTTTGTAGTCCAGGATCTCCAGAAGTGCCTGGCGACTCAGGTGCCCAGCTGGAGGCATTTTAAAGGAGCATACACTGTTGGAAAACCAGCACAGCTTAAGATGTCTCAAGTAGGGTAATTAAAAATACCAGTTGCTTTTGAAAATCTTGACCTTCAACTGTGTAGTAATAATAATAATAATAGGCATTAATGACTGCAAGGAGATTAAAATATGCCTGGCATCGCTTTAAGTGGTTCTGGATGAGATATTTTGAATTGGCTTTAAACAATGGAAAGGAAATGCTTTCGGGAGCTCACTTAGCTGTACATGGGAAGAGAGACTCCACAGAGCATTTATCTCCGTGCTTTACCCGCAGGCAGCCTTCGCTCTGCTCTTCACCAGCTTCTTGTTTTGTTGTGGGGAAGGAAATGAGAAGAAAAGGTTTTTGTGACAAAAATCTCTTCCAATCATGCAATCAGTGTACTCCCTAGACTCCCAAAGTTTAAGCCATAAAGGCCTCATTTCTGCTGCCTTTCTCTTCTACGGCAGAATGAAAACAAACGTGCAACTGGACAACAGGGCRTAAAAGAACGGGCTTATTCCCCTGCCTGTGCATGGTCATGAGAAAACCTCCTTTGGTCGTCTGTCCCAGTTAGAAAGATCTGCCCTATTTGGGGCATAGAGAGCATAGTTTGGTCCCAAACTGCAGTTGACATAGGTGCTTTTCTGCCCTTCCCCGCGCCGCAGCTGCAGATGTCCCTAGGCTGCGGCTGAGTGGGCCAGAAACCTGCGTCCAGCCACGTGCTGCCTTCAGGGGCTCCCTCCGGTTGAGGGTGAGGAGCGCTGGGCTGTCCTTCCTCCCTAGAGCCTGGGGGCTCCTTGCATGTCTGGAGAGCACAACATAAGCTGTAAGCAACCATCCTTTAGGAAGGAGAAGATGTGACCTTCGCTTGCACACACTCATCGCTGTATTGGTATTTGCTGATAAACTGCAATCCACACCTGAAAACCAGCCTTTCCCGCTCAGAACTGCACGTGGCAGATGACAGATTTGTCCAGGCTTGGCTGCAGACACAATTTCTAACAATTTTCCAAGTTTGCTAACAATTAAACTAAATATGATAAATTACACCATTGTGACTTCCAGACTGTTTCTGTTTTCAGAGCATTCTTCATCCCAGTTCATCAATTCACATAGCCATTTTTCATGTAAACATTTTGTCCTTTTTTTTCCTCACTTTACTCAAGTCCACAACCACTAAATACTCTATTTTGGGGAAAATGCAAAAGGAATTGTTTTGTCAGGGCAAAACTTACAGCAGCTCAATCACAGTAACTAGTCTAAAATTGTATTTTTCATCAAAATCACTTATCAGGGCAAGTTAATGGATAAATTCACAGTTCAGTCAGTTAATAGACTGACTTTAGCTCTGTTGATAAAATCCAAACCACTTATTTGAATTTTATTTCTGAAAGGAAGTTCATTTCATTTATTTTGTTTTGCAAATAAGTTTCTTTCTGATTCTGTTTAGTCTTAGCAATTTTTTTTTTTCTTATTTTTCAATGAGTTAGTTAGGATTTTACTCAGGTAGGCACTTGCAAAAATGTTATCCCCAGTCTTGATCCTGTTACCTTCAGTAGTTCAATATACCTCAGTGCATAGAGCCATAATATTGCAAGTAACATACTAAGTTTGTGAAAACCTGGACTAGATGTTAGCAAAGTCTCTTCTTTCTGCAGAGCTTTTCCTTTTAAGTCTGTGTGATCATAAAAAGTGCCCACTTCTAATCATTGTCCTGATYCCACTAATTTAATTATTAATAGCTGATTTATACCACTTGTCTTTCCAAAAGGTCTGTTGTGATAAGATATCTTAATCTAATGTAAATAGCAGGGGCATTTTTGCCAGGCAGGCATATTCTTTGTTTGTTAAATACTTAATTATTGAAGTATTTTGAGATAAATGTTTAGGACCAATGAATGATCATCCAGTTGGATTTTTATTCTTATGTATATGAGGTAAATTTACATGCTGGTAGCTCAGTCATATTGATAAATTAGATGATGACTGCTGTAGAAGAGACTTTCAGATTGAGTAGATTAGATAAAATACAAGCCTAATTTTTTTGTTTTCCTTATCCTTTCATATGCCATGATTTTAACAGGGTGAAAGATATTTATAGGTATCAGTATTAATGAGGGCATATAAGGCATATGAGGGTGTATATCTCATTGCAGACTGCAACTTTTGTCTGAATGTGTATTTTGCAGAGGATTGTTTATTTATTTGAACTATTATTTTAATTCAGGTTCTCCCTGTTCACCAGTTTATTCAAACACACTAAAATGCACACTTTTGCTTTCTTGATAGTGAAAAGAAAAAAAAGTTCAAAGTCAGAGGCCAAGGGCACAGTGACCAAAGTAACAGGGAAAAAAATAACAAAGATCATCGGTTTAGGAAAGAAAAAGCCATCAACAGATGAACAGACCTCATCAGCTGAAGAAGATGTTCCTACATGTGGTAAGAGATTTTTGTCTTTGAGTCTTAAATGCACTTTGCAACTRAAACTTTATAAAATTGTAGCCTAGAAATTCATATAAATTTGTTTAACTGCTTTGTTTCTTACCCCAACATCAGAAAGATGCACTCAGACTGAAAGAGGTGCAGAGTAATCAAGAGCCTATCATTTGAGAAAGGACTTAAAGAGCTTGAATTATTTAATGAAATGATAGCACAGGCTAAGAAAGAGTATCATTGCTGTCTGTAGAAAAGATGAGGGGGAGGAGAAATGTGGACCAACAACAGAGAGAAACAAGAGCTACTTAAGCACAAGGATAATTTTTGAACAAATGGATGTAAGAGGAATATAGGCTGGATTATAAAATAAATTTAGGCTGAAAACAGAAAAGATTTCTTGTTGACAGAAGTGTTTTTATGATGGCTCTTGCTAAGGTTATATGTGATGGCAATCATGACAGCAGTGGACCAGCCTCAGCCAAAGTGATCCCATTTAACTCGGGGTTCCTAAACTGATACATATGCACAAAACCAATTTCTTGTAGACTGTTTCAACTACTAGTGTTAAACACGCCTTAAGACAACTGTAGTGCTTGGTAACACCAAGAACATATATTTAAAGGCACGCAGAAAATACAACCTTCTTGCTTACATTTTGCATCTTAGCTGTTAATGTTTGCTCACTGTTCAGGACTTTGTGTAATGCAGATAGCTGGTGTTGTCACAGCTCTGGTGTTTTCAAACAATGCAATGTAGTTGTTACATTCCCTGATATGCCTTCTGGTGCTCCAGTATTAACTAACACTTCTATTATGTGAGCAAGGTTGAACCCACCCTTCTGCCAACCTATTGACCCCCCAGAAAAATCCTATAGAAAGAAAGCTGTGAAGCAGTTGCACAGGATTCTGAATAAAGTCAGGGATTACTTTTTCCCTTTTAATTGATTAGGAAAACTTCGGGAAATCCAGAAAGCTGTGATTAGGCAGCAGCTGGCAGAACTCTTAGTTGCGTGAAGTGCAATAGATGCTTGCCCATGTGAGAAGAGCAGATCTGTGGAACACCAGTGAGAACTTCAGAGATCACAGGTGGCTCTCAAGCCACAATTTGGGAATCATTCACATAAGCAAGCTTTGATTAAATAAGTGTGCATATACATGTCTATACATCAGCTAAATACAGATGTGATTTATCAACCAAAAGAACAGCTGGGAAAACCTGTGTCCAGCCAGATACATCTTCTGAAGCATCTGGCTTCCATAAAAGCTCAAACTTCCTGGGTCTCATGGTCTGTTGATTATTCTGTGTTATGTGAGATGTTAACCTCAGCTGTACAACCCAATTCATAATATTTCTGTCATTATCTAGGATCTGGGCCTAAGTATAGCTATTACTGTGGTCTGCATTTGGCTCTACTCAACACCACTTGCAGATTTTATAGAAAAATATATATTATAAGTGTCTATGCTTTGGTCATTGCAGGAAGTCTTTGCAGAAGGAGTTTCTCAAGATCAGAAAACTGGCTCAGTGCAATGCCCTGGAGGTTGCTGCATAGTTAAGGGCTTTTTCACTTAATTTTCTGCCTCCCAAGAACAAAGGGAAAAGTGCAGTGGGGGCTGCAGGGGACACACAGCCAGAATGGAAATGAAAACCCACCTGTGTGCTGAGTCTCAAGGAAGACTCTTCACTACAGCAGCATTTCTCTTTGGCCACCTGGGCTAAGCTGAGCTGCAAATGCCCCAGCACACACAAGGCGTGTTGGGCGTGTCAGCTATTGAAATTTTAAGTAGGGATATTTGGGAGGAAAAGCATGGGGTCCTGCTTAATTCAGAGGAAGTATGAGGGCCTGGAAGAGCTTCTCTGAGAGGTGCAATGGGAGAAGAAGGAAAAAAAATATTGCCTGAAAAAAAATGGAACTATCCCTCCAAAACAAGCCAGCTGGCTTGCACACGCTTTTCCATTTCTCGGGATTAKGTTATATTGCACAGCTCTGCAGGTTTTGTTACGGGAGGAGGGAGGAAGGCTGGAGAATTTGATCATCACAAGGAGCCAAAATCACAGGATTATGCACATCCTCCTTCTTTTTTTATGGCACCTTCTAGGATGTGCACAATTCTGATCTGCCATATCCTGTTGGATCAAGCTTTGACATTGGAACCATAATGTTGGAAGGGAAGCCCAGAAAAATTAGGAGACAAGTCATAGTTTTAATGAAAACCAAAGAGATAGCTGTCCAGCGTGATTAAGTGCTTAAATAAAAGTCAGGCATGAGAAAGAAGATAAATATTTTATATAAATTCTGGCCTGTGCAAGATATTATGTCGTATCAATATGCTGAATTCATGTACCATTTGTAAAGGGGAACCAAAATTAAATGATCTTTTTTTTTTTATTTCCAAACTAAATGAGACAGCAAAATTGTGCGTTGTCTTGATTTTAAAGTTTGAGTCTGGGATGATGGTTGCTGTGGGACAGAGGAGGAAAAACACTGCCCATTTACTGACATTTTTTGCCTAGACACTGTATTTGTGAACATAAGAAGAGTAAGGTTTTTTTTAAAAGGCAATTTATTCATGAAATTTTGATTTGTTATAAAGGTAGTGTATTATCGCTGAGAAAAAAAAATCTTGACTTAAAGCTTTTGTTCTAAAGTTTAGCTAAATTTCATATATATTTGTCTTGATTTTTAAAACAATATTTGTTTTATTTTCACTGGCATCAATAGAGATCTCTTAAATTCTGCTTTAAAAATGCTCCTGAAAGTTGCAAATGCAAAGTGCATTCTTCTTTCTAAATGAAATTAGAATGGGATAATCAACATGGGAAACTGACTGTGCTAATCTGTTCCTCCCGGCAAAGCAGAATGGATTGGTATTGCATGGGTGAAGTTTATTATGTCTTTAAGAAACTGATTTTGGGTGTTAACAGAAACTAGCTCATCATCAAATCATATACTAACAGCCGTGATTTCCCCCAGAAAATTTTGGGCAGTCACAGTTACTCAAAACTAAATATCTCCTGTTTCATTTTATTGCAGGATATCTCAACGTGCTCTCAAACAACCGCTGGCGTGAGCGCTGGTGCAGAGTGAAAGACAATAAACTCATTTTCCACAAGGACAGGACAGACCTGAAGACCCACATAGTTTCCATCCCTCTCCGCGGCTGCGAGGTCATTCCAGGGCTGGACTCCAAGCATCCCCTGACCTTCCGGCTGCTTCGAAACGGGCAGGAGGTCGCCGTGCTCGAGGTGCAGTGGCTGTTAATGCTATGCCTCTTCTGGACACCCACAAGCTAACTTAGAAGGGCACTTTCATACAACCTGACCTTTCAAAAAACCTTTGGAATAATATTATTGCAGAGCTGGGTAATAAATACTGGAGGAAAAAGAAATTAAGATTTGTGGGCAAAGAAAGAACTGAGATTTAGGGACAAGTCGCATACTGCAGTTCAGAAAGCTTCTTCAGTGAGATGTTTCCACCATGCATCTCTGTTCTGACCTTCCCTTGACCTGTTACTGAAATATCTGTGCTCCTTCTCTAGGCACACTCTCATACCAGGGATAATATAACTACTTTAGGTAAATACCTTAGCAGTAGTTAATTAATGGATCACTGYTGATGGAAACTCTTTGGGCTCTTAACTCTCATTTATGTCTGCTACCTATATGAGTCACTTCTAGGATTCTCATTCTGTATCCGTATTAAGGTAAAAAACTGGTATGCCAGCCAGCTGGTGAATCTCTTTACATGCCACATGGGTAGAGAGATGTCCATAAACACATGGACACACTCTTACCACTGCCAGGGTCATACCATCATCTGCATTACATGCACAGTAACTCTGTGCCTGGAGGAATGGGAACAGAGAAGAGGACAGCTATAGTCCAATGCAGCCCAGACAACTAATAACCTAAGCTGGGAAAATACTCACAACTTTGGTGGGATCCCAGTTCAAAGAGCTGATGGTGGCTGCTGGTGACAGGCAAGCTGGTATATGAAACCAGTCTGATCTGGAAAACTGCAATCAGTGGCTCTGTTGATGGCTAATTGCTGCATTTAACTTCTCTGCAGCAAACTCAAGGGCGTGATGTAACTGACAAGTCAAAATGAAACTAAAAATTGGGAAAAAATGTATTCCTTTTCAGACCTTGTTAAAGTTGGACTATGAAAAGTTGTCCATGATTATTTTTTTTTTGCCTTTATTCATTTTATTTGGCAAGATGAAATGAGAAGACACTCAAAGCCGAGTATAATGAAACTACAGGAGGAGGCAGCCTTTCATTCTCAATGGCAGGACAGACACTTTGAACGTGCTGGGTTTCCAAGTGCAGGTCATGTTACTCTCTTGTCCTTGGAACAAGGCCTATTACATGTGAGCGCTTCAGAGAATTTGAAAGACTAGATGGCAATTCAAGGCACTGTGAAAGGTGGTAAGACACTAAAAAAAGAAAATGGAAATTTAGAAGCAGTTCCTATAGAAACCGCACACTTTCCTCCCCCCCACCCTGTTTTTTCCATTTTTTATTTTGTTACTGTTTAACTTTGCAACTGGTGAATTGAATTTCAAAAATTATTTGTAAGAGTAATCATATTTGTACTTGTGCCATTAGGAAAATAAATACTATCAAACAGAAAAATATATTGAAATTTAAAAAAGCCCTAATATTCCTTCTAGTATTTCATTATTTTCTTTTCTCATTCCTACTTAGCATTAACATTTTCTTGTCAGGAGTCATCCTAACTAAAATCCCCCAGCCTAGCGTAGGAAAATAATGCTGTCATAACTTTCAGTTTTCTCAGATCTAAAATAAGTGTGACACGAATCTAAATCCATTAGCCTATATAGTTATTTTTTCTTCTTTTCTTGAGATTGTCCACTTAGTATTACGTCATAACTCATGAGCACATAGCTTACTCAAAGTGCACTCCTTATAGCAAAGCAAATTTAATGAAAAGCCTGTTTTTTTTCAGGAGTTCAACAGAGAGAAACCAGAGCTTCTTGTGCAATATGGTAGCATTTTGTCAGCCAAGAAAAATGCACAGTTTTGAAATAATGTTAAAAATGCCTTCAGTTCAGTGGCAGACTGCGGACTTCACATACACTCTTCCCCTCTCCTTATAGGCATCATCGTCTGAAGACATGGGCAGATGGATTGGGATTTTGCTGGCTGAAACTGGATCTTCCACAGACCCCGGAGCCCTGCACTATGACTACATCGACGTGGAAATGACTGCGAGTGTCATCCAGGCTGCAAAACAGACCTTCTGGTAAGGCGCGTTAAATTAGCCGGGCTCGTTTCACCACTGTGGGAATTTATATCCTTATGTTAACTCTCGTGCCAAGACAGCTTATCAAAATCCCCCCTTCGCCAGATAACGAACTCCTGAAGTGTCTCAGCATCTCGGATGTGTTTAAGATTATCTTGCTGGCATCCTGCTAAATTCTGTAAAAGATGCAGATGATGATAGCCAACTTTATTCCAATCTTTACTCTTTTTTTCAGTAAGGCTACTTGTTCAGTGCTATATTTTATTCCTCTATTTTGCCTGAAGCCTTAGAACTGTCCCTGGAAAAATGCTGAAATTTAAATAAATTTGTAGCTACCTAGATTACATTCATTTACCTACTGGCTGTATTTATATTTATATCTGAACAGAACCACTAAAAATGCGTAGCAAGTTTAAGGCTTGGATAGTCACATTCTCAGTGTTTTTGTCTGAAATTCTTTTTTGATTAATTAAAAAAATTCATCAAGATCACACCAGTCCAACTTATTTTTGAATTTTAATTTAGGAGGTGGAATATAGGCACAGCACGGAAATCCTGTTTGAAATGCAAATCAGTACAGTGAATCCCTCATCACAGATCCTGTGTCATGTAGTAAGAAAAGCAAAGCATACTTAGCATCAGTGCAGTGATTTCAGTGTTCAAATCAATTTAGGCATTAAATGAGCGTTTGGTGGGAAGGGACCGTCATTCTTCCTTGGCTGCGTTAGATTGTTTAGCAATCTAGCGTGGATGAATACTTGGGATATGTGGGATCTCCTGCTGCAGCCGTAGCAGGTGGTTTCACAGGGTTGGAAGCGGGTTGCCTGACGAGACAGTTTGCTAAGGCATCCTCCCGTGAGGTGGTGGGCTCGCTCCGCGCTCACAGCAGTGAGGCTCTCTGCACAACTCGGTAATTCGTCTGACTTAATAATATGCGAGAGATTCACACCCTATCTGCCCATCGTAAATTTAAGCAGACTGTAAGCACTGAAAAGGCAAAGAGCTTCAGAGCTTTCCAAAAGCTCTTCCCTTAGTTAAGCGTTCAGAGAGCGTTAGTGTGGGAAAGCATGCAGCTTCATTCAGGATCTAGGTTGAATGACTTCTGATAGAAATCAAAGTGACTCAGTGTTAGCACGATCCCAGTTTTGTGAAAGCCAAATCATTCTGAGAGAATCAAAATGCATTTAGCTTATAGACTTCTGTTAGTATTTTTTTGAAGTTAACAGGACTCAAGAAGTACATCCTGTGTTGACATGTATTTTTGCTTCAGTCAGCATCTAATACTAACCACATTTAAGAAAGAAATAGAATGGAAACCTTTTCCCCCAAATACTGCTTGGCTTTCCTTTTCTGAACAAATGTGATACTAATTGGAGCCAAGTGAAAAAACATATGCAACTAGACCACATATTAGGAAGGAATGTCAAACTTAACTTGCAAAATATCAAAATTCCCACATTTAGAAGTTGTTCAATCATTGGGTGTCTTTAAAAAGACTGCAAGAGCTTGTCAGTAAGCAACTAGAGTAACTGTCTTCTGATCTTCAGCTACTCCTAGAAAATTAGGAGAAATGACAGTGATACTGAAGTGTTAATAAAATATTATTGGCAGTCCTTTATAGAATAAATAGCAGTATTTTAAATTGACTGTAGTTATCATTAAAAATTTGATTATCATTAAATCACATCAGGTTTATTRGTTATTCTTTTACTGAGATTAATGCTTTGCCAAGTGATTGGCTCTCCATTAATAAGCCCGTTAATTTTCTTTATGTAAATCATTAGGTATCTAGGAAAGACTGAAGAAAAATTGTTTCCAAATGTGTTTTTTTTTTCTATTTGCTTTCTCATCTAGTAGGTTTAGAATATAATTAATTTACATGGATGCATCTGCAAACAGGGCTAATGAGGCTGAGTGAAATTAGGTTCAGTGTTTGCAGATACATGATAAATGTTAGCTTCTTTTGGAGGTGGAAGTAGTTACTGCAGGTGCATCAGATGTCATTAATGAATATCTCAGCTGTCAGACATTTATCATGCATCACTCTTGATGAAGCTACTTAACTGAAAAATACATAATAACAGCTGCAAATGTAGACTAACCAGAAACACTTTAGTGTTCTTCATTAAAAGGAGCAGCCCTTTAATAATGTATAATAAAGTACGAGATATGACAAAGTTAAAAACATTTTTATCTGTCCTAGGCTTTTTATTGTTTGTTTGTTTGTTTGTTTGTCTGTTTTAAGAGGGTAAGAAAACCTTCTGTCTAATGATTATTCCACCCCCTTAGTCCAGTACATCCATCTGGGATGTGGCAGACAAAAAAGTCTCACACTGACCTAGGCAGGTTCATCCCTCTTGAGAGCCGGCGTCTCTCGCGGCTCAGGTGAGCAATAGCTGGATGAGGCCTGTCTCCCTCTGCGCAAGCAATTCGATGGACTCGATGTTATTCCAACGCCAAAAGAAAGTTAATGTCGAAACCACAGAATTCTTGACTTCTGGCCAGCACTACAAACAACCCACTCCTCTGCTTTAGGAGGGCTTTATCGTATTTTATGAATGTCAGCACAGAGCCTGAATAGTTCCATTGTTTGGGGTGGAAGTCTTTGTTTTCCCATTCATGTATACCTGCATCTGTAGGAATTATTTGGGATCTCTCTGTGTACCTCCTTCCATTTCAGAGGCTGCTTGAAAGGCAAACTCACCCTTGATGTAGTTATTGCTATTGGGTCTCATTCTGCAGTTGCTAGAGCTTTGCTCCCAACACAAAGCCTATTGTAGTCAGTTACACTTTGCATGTGTTCTGCAGAATTCCAGTAAAACAAGCTACAGTCCTGGTTTTGGGGAGAGAAAAAAAAGAAATAAAGAAAAGTATATATCCCTTCTGAAGTTTTCAGGGGGCTCGGATCCACTGTGCATAACAAGAATGTGCATGTAAAGTAATTGCGGGAACCCAGCCTGGGAATCAGGTTTGCACCATTGTTCAAACCCTACCCAGCCAAAAGTTCTGATCTGAACGTGAAAAATCTGCAGAATTTGGGGAATAAAATATTCAGCAAATTTTGATGGAAATGTTAACTTAATTTCATCTAAGTTCCACTTTCGTCAAATCTTTGCAGGATTTGATTATTGTTTCTCCAGATCCCTAAGCGCACGTCCCCCGTGAACATGCATGCCCTGAGAAACACCTGCTTCTCCCCGATACAACAGGGAAACTTTTATGGGACACTGGCAGGCTGGCTTATAACTTAGATCAGCAGGTTCCCCTGTAAACATGCCACTGAGTAGTTACAGCTGTTGCCATCTTGGCTTTCTCGCTGTCTTATCCCCACTGTCGGAATACAATACAGAAACATATGTTGTGATAGCATATGGTGCTGCTAGCAGCAACATGTGAGTAGCAAAGGAAGAAAGGAAAATAATCCTCAGCTTTCCTGCAGAAAGTGAGAAGATGTGTGCTTCCAGGCTACAAAATCAGATACAGGGAACAAACCACTGAATCATCGTTTAGACTTAGGTTCAAGCTCTGGTTTTTATTATTTTTTATTTTGCTTTATTCAGTTTTATGAACAGGCGAGTTATATCTACAAATCCGTATCGGGGAAGCACTGCCAACGGCTACGCATGTCCAAGTGGAATGGCACTTCATTACGATGATGTTCCCTGCATAAATGGATCGGTAAGAATTTAATTTGCACGGGACAAATGGTTTGCATGTGTTGAATGCATGGACATCTGAAAATTATATTATCTAAAAAGCACCACTGGGCAGTTTCCAAATGAACTCTTGTTTTTTTGATTGGGAACTGCAAACTTCTCTCACACCTACAGAGTATTAGGGGTGGGGGACATATTGTGTACATTAACCTGCACACAAGCCAACATGTGTTTAGAAGGCAGCTGCCTGCTGATGATTTGTTGCCAAGTCCTTGAATAYAACACTGACTTGAGGGGGTATTATTTTAGATCACACCAGACCTGGCAAAATTAAGGACTCAGTTACCACAGACACTTGTTGATGTCCATTGAAAGAAAGACTTTCTGTCCCAGGGCTGTATGACTTTTGACAGCACGTACTGCTTTTCCCAAAGGAGGACCACAGGGGTCATTTCCGTCTTCATGATTTGCAGAGCTGATCTTAGGCAGATGTGTAATAAGGTTTAACACATAATTGATATTAGCCCATAGTAGTATGTGGTCCCTAAGAGGATTTAGAGGGGAGCTATGGCTCATGTCAGCTCTCAATYTGGGCTGCTTCCTAAAGACCCTCGCGAAGGCTGAACTCTCAGAGAAATTCACAGAAATTCGAAGTATTAAGCAGACTGCAAGTACAGTCCTCAGTCATGTCATAATAATGTCAGAAAGATGGTAGAAAAACCTCTCTGGGGAACAACATACAACAGCATGTGTGGTGAGTAGTCTGGATCTGCAGTACTTGGATGTGCTTAAGCCTTCATATGAGAAGTATGCTGCCACAGCCAGGATGGATTAAGGAAGGATATTTGGCAGCCAGACTCATGGTTTCTTTTAAGATTAATTGAATGAATCACTGGGGTATTGTTGAGCTTTCCATTTTTCTGAAGAAAAAAATAAAGAGGAAATGGCCTGTAGCTATTTTAGATAGTTAGCTCAGAATAATAATTTTCCAGCAAATAAAATGTAATACTAGCATACCAGCAGCTGGTATTCACCGGAAAGACATATAGCCTGAAGAAAAAAAAATACAAACAAGAAAAAGCACTCTTGGCTTTTGCTGTTAGGCTATATTACTTTTAACAAATTGTGTACCAGATGAAATCCTACAGGTTCTTCTGTGTAGCCCACGAGAATGCCATTGCCAACTTATTCCACTTAAAGAACTAGCATGACATTTCTTCTTGTGYCCCTTCAGTGTTAGAGTTATCAATTGAAAATACAGTCTATGAAACAGTAAGGGGGTAGGATAGTACCGGCTTGCTCATATAGCAGAAGATCCAAAGGACTGAGGTTACCAGACATGTAATACAGGGCTTCCTTTCCACACTGTGTCCCCCTGCACTTTTCCTGGTAGTCTGACTCAAGTTTAAGTGATAAAGCTATGCTTGCTAGACGTGAAGGGCCTTCTGTGGTCAAAGAACTTACTAATGTTTTAATTTCACTTAGGTTCTGCATGGTGTATTGTTTACTAACTGCAAAAGTATGTGTGTTGCAGTGGGAACCGGAAGATGGCTTTCCTACTTCTCGTAGCAGGAACATTGGAGAAGAAATGCTTTATGATAATGCAGGCCTGTACGATAACTTGCCGTCTCCAAAAATCTTTGCGCGCTATCCATCAGCGGACAGAAAAGCCAATAGGTTATCTGCTGACAAACTATCCTCTAACCATTACAAACACCCTGTCTCCTCCAATCTGTCTTCTGCTCAGTCTGTCACTAATACCTCTGCTATGGGGAGGGGATCTATCTCACAGGTACTGTACTATTTAATACTGTAACAAAGCTTCTTATTTTTGGCTGTTTTGTTTATTCATTGTTATTTTAAGGACCTTGGACTGTTTCAGTCAGTTAGTCTTATCACTGATGTGCTCAGAGTTTGGTCATGAGCCACTGCAAATGGAACAGTTTTGCTAAGCTGTAAACCCCAATGTGGAAGTACTGTCTCCTTATGGTACCTGTAAAGGCCTTTCCCACAGTTTCATGATGATTTGCATATGTAGAAAATAACAAAAGAACACATGTGACTTTCCAAATGTAACTTCAATGCATATCTAGTTTTCTGCTTTCTCCTTAGGCCTGGTGATGACTTCAAAAAAAAAAAAAAGCATCTCTAGAATGACTAATTGTATATTATATATACTATAGCTATATATATATATGTATAGATACATGTATAGCATATTCTATAATATATACTGTGTATGTACTATATTTAAATAACTGCCTGCTATTTTCTTCCCCTGAAAAAAAATCTAAGCCTGTGTCTGTGCTGTTTTCTGAGGGTGGCTCAGGCTTGTGGACCTGAGACGAAATGGAAGTGCAGAGAGCACATGAAGTCCTCTGTGCTCAGCCTTAGTAGGCAGCCAGGCCCCGGAGAGAGGCCTGCCGCAGCAGGGAGACGCGAGGGCATCCCTCGCTCATGGGGACCGACTCCGGAGGCTGTGGCCGTGCCCTGAAAGCTGAGGGATGGTATAAGCACTGGGGAAACACAGGCGGGAACCTGTGAATGTATCGCGAAGACATCAGARATTCAGTCTAATCTGAAATAGAACAGTTAGCTAAGTATTTCACATGTACAATGTACCTGTCATATTATGTGTTAACTTAATCCCTGCAAAAAACTTTGTATCAGAATATTAGAAGTAGCAGAATCGGAGACGGACCCGAGCAATATATTTCCTGGACTGCTAGTCTGCCATAGCAGGCAACTCATTGCACTGTCAGTTCATTCTTTATTCTTGTGACATTTCCAAAGCTTTTAGAAGCAGGTGAACATAGTATGCCACATGTATGTCCCGTGCTTGGCTAATACTTTGCGGCTGGAAACTCTTAAGGTTAGTGAGGACACTGTTTCTCTTCCCTGGGTTCAGTTCATAGCAGGGGTGCACTCCGACTGCATACGAAATGGGCCGTTTCTGGTAATCGTGTGAGCTTGTCTGGCCATTGTGAGAGTATGCCCTTTTTAAGTTAAAAAAAAATAAATTAATTATTAACTGAAGTTTGTGTAAAAGGAAATTGGTATATTAGTGCCTAATATTTAAAAAATGTGTAGTAAATGTATTATTTTGAACAAAGATCTATGTACCACAGTGATGTAAAGGTCAGACAGCAAACAGGAAGCGGTTCCTGGTGGTTACTGTTGTTGGAGCTCRCTGAGTAGCAGTGGCAGGGCTCAGTGACGAAATCTCTAGAGGAAGCGCTGTCTCCAGCTGAATCAATTAAGTCTATTAAAAGGATCCTCTAAGCAGGCAGCTTTATGTCCCGCTGTCAAGCTTTGCCCTTGATGAGAGGGTGACTGTAATGCCAGTGGTACAGTAATAACCGGATCCTATTTGTGCTTTGTTTTCAAACAGTTTAAAGGCAAGAAACCTCCTGCAACTGCTAATGGGATCACAGGAAAAGGGAGAACTTTAAATAGCCAACCAAAGAAATCTGAATCAGTGTCGTGCGTGAAGCGCACAGTATCCAGTAAGTCTATCTCCTCGCAGCTGCCRTGTGTGAAAGCAGTCGTGAGGTTGCCAAAGTAGCTTTCTTCCTAGCAAACAAGGTAAAGGCCACTATGGGTCTTCTGTGGCCGAGAGGCTGGGCTGGAGATGCCACCAGCACTTGGGACAGGAGATCCCGTGTGAATTGGCGACTCTTTATCACTCCAGACGTTCCCGAGGGCAAAATGATGTCATACACAGGACAATAATTATGAAATATGGCTGAGAAAAAAAAATCATGACCAACGCAGGAAAGAATCCAGTAACCATTCTTCCTTTCGGAGCAAAGAGTAATTCTGTATTCCTGTTGCGACAGAGGGGTGAGAAGCTAGGAAAGACACTTGAAGGACTTTTTATGTTGCTCATAAGTGGAATTATTCTTATCCCTAATGAAAAAGATAGATATAACAAAATAATGAAGACTACACAGCTCAAAAGGTTCCTGGAAGAGATGAGATTTCAGCTGGTGAGGGGCAAATAATAGAGAAAGAGAAGTCTCCTTGACAGGTGGATTGCYTGTAGGTAATTTGAGTGCTTCCTTTCTGAGATAAAAGCTCATTAAAGGAACTTTATACTAAGAAAGGAAGATTTGGGGAGAGACTTGTCTGATTTCCAGTCCTAGAAAAAGAGCCTTGGGTAATTAAAAACAAGCCTAGCAGGGATTTTTTTGTTTAAAGAAGATAAGATGGAAAAGAGATATAATTGTGTTCTTAAAACATGGCAAAGACTTCTGCTAGAGAAAGAATGAATATGGTTTTGGAGCCCAAGGTAGATTTTTAAGAAGTCATGCATTTAATGGGAACAAGAGAGATTTGGGTTACACATTAGGAAAACAATATATATTTTTCTGACTATACAGGTGGATTGGCACTGGAATAGATAGTTGTGGGAGGTAAAGGAATCTCTTACTAAAGACCGACTAAAACAGGTTTGACAACTATTTGTCAGGAATGATTTAGGTACAGTTGACTCTGTCTTCAGATATGTGGCCAAAAAGTGATCTGTTTAGATGACCTATTTTCTTTGAGTCTGTGACTGGAACACATATAGAAGTGGCTCTGATATAAATTGGAACACAAATATGAAATATGAGCCATGAATTTTAATTTCTGTGGGAAATTTAAAAAAAAGATCTTAAGTATCAAAAAAGTGAGCATATCATGTTCTCTTACATCAGGTGAGAAAAGATGTGTGCTTAAAGTACTGAAGCCTTCTCTTGAAGTAGAAATGGAAACTAGGCAAAAAGGGCAAATGGGTACTTTTTCCTCTGACCCCTTCCAATTAAAAATCAAGGGTTCAGAGATAAAAAAGAGCCCAGTTTCCATTCTCTGAACCGCAGGCAAAGACAAGGCTATTTATAAAACCAGAGTACTATAAGGTAATTGGTATTTCTCATTTTTTTTCCCCATATAAATCTAGAGAGAAAAAAAAAAAAATCTCTCTTGTATCATTAGTAGCTGTGCTTCAGAACTCAGCGGGAATCACGAAATGTGAGGAAAAGCCAGTGGAACAGAACTGTTAAGCCGGTTTCTCAAAACATGAACTAGTTTATGTGATGTTGCGTTTCAGGGAGTAGGTTAAGGTTTTACTGTTAGTTTACCCAAGGCACTGAGGCCAAGAGCTGCCGAAACAGCTGAGGAGGCACGTGTGCGTGTGCATACACACACGCTGCAAAAGCCTGTTTGATTGAGCCAAAGTTAAGCTGAGAATAAATTCAGAGGCTATGTATTTGTGATTGTGCTTTCTCCTGTCTTAAACTGTGATAAGTTCCTTTGAAAGCGAGCGGGCAGGCAACAACCGGATCAAATATGTAACGGCAATGTAATATGTGCAGATGCCGAGCAGTACAAATACGGCAAGAACCGCGTGGAGGCGGACGCGAAGCGGTTGCAGAGCAAAGAGGAGGAACTGCTAAAGAGGAAAGAAGCGCTCCGGAATCGGCTGGCGCAGCTCCGAAAGGAAAGAAAGGATCTCCGCGCTGCCATCGAAGTCAATGCTGGTATGGGGGGGCTCTCTGGGCTGACTGCTGCACTTGGTCCATTTACTGACCCGAGTGGATTTACCTTCTAGGCTGAAGATGTACCACTACATGAGGTTTGGTTTTGAAATTAAAGTGCACTCTGTAATGGCTATATTTGGGTGGTTGGTTTTTTTTTTTTTACATATATATATGTGTACATATATATGTATATATATTCATACATATGTGCACATACACACAGGTTAACTAGATGCATTTGTGTTAGCTAGAGATGACAGTGGTGGGGAGTGAAGCCGCTCATTCGCAAGCAGTCTGTGGGAACAAGTTGTGTTGTGACTGGCTAATTATACTTTAGTGACATGGGAAAACAACAAAACAACTACCGGTTTGAAACTAGATAGAAACCTAGGGAAGGGACCTCAAAGAAAGCGTTTGTTTTTTTTCTGCTAAACATCTTCCCTGAAAAAAAAGGTTTTTGCTAAGTATGTAATTTTTTTGTGAAGTCAGTGATTTTTARAGACCTTGTTCCTTGTTTTCTTTTAGAGAAAATAGGTTTTGTAAGTGTTAATTTAAGCTTCTTGTTGAAATAACAACATTGCTCTGGGTGACAGGCAGGAAAACTCAAGTGATTCTCGAAGACAAGCTGAAGAAGCTGGAGGAGGAATGTAAGCAGAAGGAGGCTGAGCGTGTAAACCTGGAGCTGGAGCTGACGGAGGTGAAGGAGAGCCTGAAGAAAGCCTTGGCGGGCGGCATCACACTGGGCTTGGCTATCGAGCCCAAATCAGGAACATCAAGCCCGCAGGTATGCACAGCCAGTAAACACTCAAATCCGACTGCCATGGGCTGTGAGTGCTCAGTGTCCGATGAAAAGAGTGGGAATTGAGTGTTTTCAGAAGGTTCATTAAACCCAGGAAGTAAGAACAGAACTAAATTCCTTTCTGCATTATTTGCGTTCTGCACCTGCATCTGGTGTACTTTCTACAGCAACGGGGATTAGGTAGACAGGGGAATCATAGGCACTATGTATGTAATTATTATTCATATTATGATTTTATAGCAGGGTCAATGAGCGATGTGTTGATCCCTCCATATGACCCACTGTTGTTTAATGACAGAGAATGAAAATTAATTGTCATCACAGCACATGTGCTTTGATTTGTTTTATTTTGTTTCAACTTCTTTTTCATTTTTTCCATCTCTATTATGACTTTTTTTTAATGAGTATGATCTTTTTTTAAAAAAAAATCTGCATTTCTAAGTCTAGATAGATAATATTGCCTATGTGACTATTTGGAGGCAACTCAGTGTAGGGTTTTTACTCTTTATTAGTCCCCAATTTTCAAGCACCGAACTTTGGAAAACTCGCCTATCTCCAGCTGTGACACTAGTGATACTGAATGTTCAATACCTGTGAACAGCGCAGCAGCTCTGAAGCGACCTCCCTCGTCAAATAATTCTCCATGTCGAGGCCACGTACTCCGAAAAGCAAAGGTGAGAAGCCTTGCGTCTAGTTTTCTTTTTGTGTCCTTTTCCTTACTTTTTTTTTAAATCTTTTTGTTTGTGGAGAGAGAGAGATAGACTGCTGCTGCTTAAATTTCTGTGGGTGAAATTTAGCTTCAAGAAGAGACTGTGCCATGTCTAAATTATTTACATTACTATATAAATACTGCATGCTTATCCTCCAGTCAGGAATGACTTTTGGGAAGCATTTGCAGAAGAAGAATTGAAAAATACGTTGGGAGAAAGATTTGGCTGTTTTTCTCTCTCTCCCTGTTTTTCTCTCTGTTCCTTTATAAATTTCATTTGCAAGGTAAGTGGTCTGTGCTTTAGCCAGTCCATTAAAATTGAGAAAGGTACACTAATTTTTGTAGCTGATAAGTGGTTAAGAGCATTGTTATAGTAAGTTTTCTGAAACAAGATAATATTGTATCTAATCAGCTGATGCAAGAACAGAATAGTTGTAAGCATAGTAACTGAAAATGTGTTGTGCAAGTATCTACCCTTAATGTACATTTAAAGTAGGAATTGAATTAATTGAATTTAGCCTGACAAGTACCAGGCTGAAGTTTGTGTTCCTATAGCATTGTTACTGTTTTTTAATGTTTGTGCTTTCCATTAAATGAGATTTGCATGACAGTTCTTGAGGGCTAAATTGGCCAGCAATGTAAAAATGTTCCTGCGTAGCATGCAGGCAGCATGTAAGCAAGGGTGACAGGAACAGCATTGGCCCAAGCTTTTGTTGTTTTAGTTTTTCACTGCTAATTGTAATTATAAACAATAATAATCAGAGACATCTGCTTTCCATAATGCGCTCCATTCTGTTGTTCAAAAGAATGACATTTTCTGTAAAGTAGGGATTGTTTTGAAGTAATTTTTGTTAAGAGCAGCTACATTGCTTTCATCGATTATACACATTTACAGAGTTTGAGCATTATGGTGCCTAAATCTGCTAGATACTAAAAAATCATCAAGTCAACAAATGATTTGCTTTTATGGCACATGCTACTCTCTCCCTGCCTTCCTACCCACCTCAGCTAACCTCTCTGCGTCCCCCAGGCCACGAGCTGCTTCCCTTGCCGTGTCATCTGCGGGACCCTTGCACCCTCTGCAGCCAGCGAGCCCCCCCCCCCGCTTTTCCATGGGTGTCAGTGGCCTTTCCCCATCACTTGGCCTGACTCATTTTCATGCAATTCAGAATAATGAAACTTGGAATAATTGGTTTCAGCTCTATTTAACTTTGATGCTTGCTGCTTCTGTTTCAAACCCACAAAAGGATTTGTGTACTCTAAAACTTCAACTCCAGTTATGTCATAATTTGTCTCATAAAAGCTAGCATCTTTAACTATACACTTTGTCTTAGATTTGCGTGTCAGCATAGCATTACTAGGGGTCCGCAGTCTAGCGGGTAGAGCACAGCCCTTGCAAAAGGGAGTGTGGATTGGGTTCAGTCTTGCTACACACTAGGCAGGCACGTTAAAGCCAGCCAGCCATTTAATCTTTACAGAGACTAAAGAGAAACCAGGACACAATAAAACCTGAAAAATTTTGGTGTAAAGAATACCTTACAGCTGTAGTTAATTTCTGTGCTCAGCATATACCATATAGGAAAGACTGCTGCGCTGCTTGACTTTGCTGATGGTCCTTTGGTGGGCATGATAGGTTG
Organism: Apteryx rowi; assembly: GCF_003343035.1. NCBI lineage: Eukaryota > Metazoa > Chordata > Aves > Apterygiformes > Apterygidae > Apteryx > Apteryx rowi. The sequence goes on from NW_020451282.1 coordinate 750,284, forward strand.
GTCAAGTTCTTTCACAGAGGAATCTTGGGCATAAGCTGAGGCTAATCAGAAAGGATACAGAGCTCCTAAGCACAGTTCTCATCATGGGAAAAATAAAGTATCCAATTCAGCCTTAACAGCTTTTTCCTAAAAGCCTCATGCACTAAATGTTAACAGTGAAATTTTTCAGACTTAGCTAGTGCAACCCAAGCTGTGCTGCACCCATTTGCCCTGTGCTGCGGCCAAGTTCTGCCATCAGGTATGCATCTGCAGCACGCCCCGCTTCCCGCGGGAGCGAGCGGACGTACGCGAGGGTGGGATCTGGCTCGCGGGTGTTTTGGCCTGCTGCAGTTCTGAGCGAGCCCAGGCCTCCTGGACGCGGCTGAGCAAAGGGAGTCACACGTGAGCATCCCGAGAGCAGAACTTGGCGCTGGGCGTGTGAAAGCACAGTATGTGGGAGTGAGGCTGATTTCATGTCCATGCTAACGCTTGTGTCTTCAGCAACTGGCAAAGCTCCCAATGTTATGAAAGGTTGTATAACCCTTGAAAACGTTGGATTTTCTTCTTTTTTTTTTTTTTTGCTCTCTCCAATGTGTATTGCTAACCATCGAACGCCTCCTTTCTTGCTCTTCCTTGCACTCCCCTCCTTGCTCGCCAGCCCCAGCGCGTGGATTTGCTATTCACCCACCTCCTGTTTGCCACCAGCCTCGTGTCACTGCTGTGCTGATGAGCCCGTAGCACTGCCACACTCCTGCTAGGGCAGCGGCTGCTTCAAAACGTGCAGCTGAGTTTGTTAGCAGTGTCGCAGTGTTGGACTCCAGCGGAGCGGCAAAGAGCTCGAACGGGGCAGCTTGCTCAAAAGGCAGAGTCTGAAAGTGCTGCTTCACCAGGCTGGCGCTGCTTGGTGCATCAGTGCGACAGGGAGGCACAGAGACGTGGGAATGCAGCTGGAGCAGAGCAGCATGGATCAAACACTGCTTTAAGTCTTACCATCCAGCTGCACCTTTTTTATAAAGTCGCAGGGTTTGGTAACGATTTTTTTTTTTAAAAAAGAGGACAGATTTGGTGTTAAATGTAGGAGTTATCAGCAGTTTGGGGAGCTGAGTATTTAGGGCAAACACTGTACATGTACACATACATTTATTTGGATTTTTAACTTTCCTGACTTTAATTTAAATATTTTTTAATTTTTTTTTTAGAAAGTAATGATGCATATTTCTAAGTAGCCAGAAATAATTTTTTAATTGTGATTTTGTTCATCTCTATTTGGCTGGAAATTGGAACTGTATTAAAATATGCAAAATAACAATTTGCATTGGCATTGCTAGTTAAGTAAAATACTTTAAATACCCTTGCTATATAAGAAAAACAATTATTTAAACATGCTTCATATTTAAAATCAGTTCCTAAAACCAAAATGTTATGCAATGATCAATGCAGTTTCCTGCACTGAATGTCAGCAGCTTCCATTTTGCTTATGTCCAGGGTCTGGAGGCAAAAACAAGCTCTTCCAGTTTTTCAGCTCCCGGTCAATGCTGAGTTAAAGATTCTTTCATGGGCTTGAACTAGCTGGAGAATTGGAAACAAAGAAAACGTTCCTCCCGCACCTGCAGAAGAAGCTGCTGCTTTCAAGGGTTACTTAACACTTTAAGAAACTGTGTTCCCAGTTGCTTAGCCAATGACTTCCTTTAGAGCTTTGGCAGCTTATATATGGGGAATATAGATTTAATATTCTTTTTAAAAAGTAACCTATCCAAATAACCACCACTATAGTGTTTAAAATTCAGGTTTATCATAATTTGAGATGTAAAACTGAATATTAAAACTGCATTGCATTTTACTTTTAATTTAATTTTTAATTAAACTTTAAGTGCCATTTAAATTTAAAAATAGGAATAAATAAAAAATTTAAAATGTTATCTACCTACTTTAAAGCCAGAATTTTTTCTTCTAGCCCTAAAGCCACCAACTGTGATCTCTCCTGTTGCTTTACCATGGTTGAAAAGCAGTCATGGTCATGCAGCTGTTTAGCCAAACTAATGCCATTACTGCTTCCAGCAGCAGAAACAGATATTTGCTTGTATAAGTAACAGTTTTCAGCTAGAGCTCTTAAACATTGTGGAATGAGTGTTAAATTCAGGAATTCAGATCGGGAGCCAAGAAGCCGGCTGCCTGCAGAGCATCTCTGCCGAGCGATGGGTGGGAGATGCATTTGGAGACCCCGGTCCTGGCCAGGGAGCAGCTCTGCAATCGCTCCGCAGAGATTACATCGGGCTGGAGGCTAAAAGTGCTTCATATAGTCAGCATTTCCTCCTGGCCGTAAGGGCATAACTCGGTGAACACGTACAGCATGGCTGTCCTCGGCTGCGCCTATCCCTCTTCGTATCTGCTGCTCCTGTCCTCGTCTGCCAGGTGGGGAAAGCGAGGCCTGGAAAAGCAAAGTGACGTCTTTAATTTACACAGCAATAGCTCAATTCAGATTATGTATATGGGAAAAAAATGCGCAGTTACTAAACCTGCTTTTCTTCAGTGCCAGGTCTTTGCCCTGCCCTGTAAGTCTCTCTACCTCAGTAAGACTCACTTTTTAGCCATAGAAATGGGCGTCCACTGTGATTTTATCATAAAAAAATTGAAGAGTTTAACAATCATTTGGTGGTATCTCTTCTTTATGAGAGATACTGAGTTTTTCTTTTTCTCTCTTGTAACTCCTGTATTCCAGATCTGCCTCTCTCCTGCTCAGCTCCAGCCGACTGTTTTAGCCCCACTGCAGTTTGCACATTTTCTCCCTAAGTGCCCTCTGCAGCAAACCAACATGGCTTGTTTGCAKTGCGCAAGGAAAAAGCTGCCATATATAGCTCCGCGGAGGGGAAGCTGTGCGTGAACTGCATCAGGACCTACTTGTTAGCATTCCCTAACTAATTTGTGGGCAGAAGGCTGGATCCAGTAGAGTCAATGGAAAAACTGTTACTGACCTCAGCTGGCTTTGGCTTAGCAGAGCTGATGACATCAGTGAAATACCCTGATTTCTCTAATATTTTCCATATCTTTTTTTCCCCCCTTCCAGGAATGGGAGATGAAAAATGGAACATAAGTATAGCAAAACCACTCACTTTCCATAAAGGCCTTACCTATTATGGACCAAGACACAGGCTGCAAAAGACTCATCTGTAAAGTGGTATCGAGTGATACAACATAAGAGGTTTTATAATTCTGTTAAGTTAATGGTAGCTTGGCCCTCATTTGCCTGTATTCCCTCTACTGTATTGCTGTGTAACTACGTGTGCCCCTTTTTATTACCTTAACTCCTTATTTCCAACTTCATTTGTACAGAAAATGAAAACCAAAAGCCAAAACAGTGATAGTAAGTAAAAAAGGAGCATATAGTTGCCATGGAAAGTTTACTTTGCGGAAACAGTTTAGACCAGCAATGTTAATGATACTGCATCAGATGGCCTGAACAGCACTGAGGACTGGTGCGTTATTTAAGACCAATGTGAAATCATTTCAAATAAGATGTACTCTTACAGGTAATACCGACTTTCAGGATTCTGCCAGAGCGGTCACTGAGAGAAGACTTGTTCTTTTGTAGTGATTTTGCCGTTAGCTGTTCACAGGGCAAAAGAAAAATGAAGAAATGTGTTCACAGAAATGGCATGACTTGCTGGAACTGGGAAGTCAGGACTCTTCAGTGCCACTGTCCTCTGTGGTGATTAGAGACCATGGAGCAACACAACTCAGCTGTGAAGCATTTTTTGATACTTTTTAGACAGATGCTTTTGTCATTGTGACATAAAAAGCTGCCATACTTTTAAAAATGCGTTTTAATACATTCTTTTTTATTACTATTTTGAAGCACCAGTCATTTTCAAAGGTCATATTTTCTAAGAATGATTTCTCCTGTTTTTTTTAAAAGCCAGGTATTACTTCATTTCTGTACTTTTCAAAAAGAAAAAAAATTAATCCTCAACAGAAAATGGCAACTCAGAATAGCTTATGCAGTCTTGTTTTGTTTTTTTATAATGCAGTATTGTTAAACTTGAGTTGTAGAACACTGCTGTACTTGGTTTCCTTAGCCTTTTCTGACCTCAGCTGTTATTTTGTGAGGAAGACAGACTGAAAGGATGATAATTTCCAGCCTCTCTTTATAAACGATTTTACAAACAATTGGGGAATTTTTCAGACAGGACTCTATTTCTGTTTACTAGGAAACTGTGCCTTGCATTTTAGCCTGTAGAATTACAGAAATCTCTGTGTCTTTGTCTCTATCCATGTCACTCCTGAGGCTACATGCAGTAAATTGCCAAAGAAGTCCTTCAAAATCTCAAGATTAGCTTAAAAATCAGGAGAGAGAACAAACAACAAGTTGGGCTCTTTTAATCTATCCTCTGTGGGTTTTTTAAGCCTTCAGAGAGCCTTCAATCACATTCTCAAGATTTTTCTCCTCAACTGTAAGGACTAGAAAATGACTTTAATTAAGAAATTTAAAATACTACTCATATTTTGAGATAATCACAAGATGTTAGAGCCAGAATCTTGATAATTAGTCAAGACTCGCACTTAAAATCACAGAAGTTGGCAACACAGCAGTTACCAAGGATCAAATCCTGTTATCATCCAGGCCTACAGTTTGCCTGTTACCTCTAGTAAGAAACATCTGTAACTGTTTAAGTGTACGCTGGTAGTCCAAGCTTGGATGGATGCCAGAGGACATCCTGCAGGAGCAGGCCTGGGACCATGGCGCAGAGTTATCAAAAAGACGTGGCGCTTAGCAGCTCCCCTAAATCAGACCATGGTGAATGCTGAGGGCTTTTGAAAAGCAGGTCCATAATGGTCCACCTGTAAGGGCTTTATCCTGTTTCCAAGTGAAATTAGTGCCAGGGATCCCACGGACCTTAACAGAGCAGAAATGAGGTGCAAAATTACAATTATTACTCTTTGCTTCCTGGGAGTCTGCTTTGTGCAGCGTGCTTCAGGAATGCAATGCAGTAAGGAAGCAAGTGTCAGCATGGTTTTCATTGAAAACAGGATTTTTATTTTATTTTAGGTCATCTGCTTACTTATTAACTCTTCATAAGTGGAGGGCACACTCTACACTGTATGACTATGGACTAAACAGTATCAAGTATCCCATAAATATTAGCAGAAGCAAATTTGAAGCAAAAGTAAGTTCATTTAGGCTTTTTATTTCAAATTAAGTTATTTATTTGTATATTTCAATAAATATTTAATTTATATCTGTACATATTTATGATGCAAATTAGGCATCTAGTCAACATTTGCAATGATGTAACCATTGCCATTAACAAGTGGTCCCACATCAAGTACCGCAGACCCATCGAAAGCCAAATTATTCTGAGGCAGTCTCATTTACCTAACATTGGCATTGTAGCTTCCACCCCTTATGCCTTTAAAAGCGTGTGGAGAGAACAGGGCTTCTTCTTAATCTCCACCCGAGCGCAAATTCCTCTCGCGGCCGAGGGTGCGTGGCGCACCCTGGGCGATGCCGCGGCCGTGGGGCTCCCTGCCTGCGCCCGCACCGGCCCCGAAAGTCGCCCCGGCCCCAAGTAGCCGTGAGCGAATGTCTCTCCTGTCCCACGAGAAGGGGTCGCAATTCGCGTTTCGTGACATGTCCATTCGATACAATGGCCAAGGTCTTGTAAGGAAGAAAGCAACAAACTCCCAGAAATAACCTCGCTGTAGACCACATTCAGTGCTGTGAAATACACTCCGTTTTGTTGAATAGTACTATTGCTGTACAATTTTTTTTTATAAAAAGCAACAGAACTTGTATTTTCAATGTTTTTAGATTTCAGAATCACCAGGCAAAGTCAGCAATAGAGCAGTATGACTTTTTTTTTTTAAAGAAAATTCTTGTATTTTAAACCATTGCATTTCTATGTCTTTCAAGATAATGTTACACTTGTGCTTCCTCAGCAAACTCCTATTACCGTACCAGGTGCTTTTTATATTGTTTTTTGTTATGGGTGATGCTTTTTTAAAAAACAGATCATAATTTGGGGGGATCAAAGGGTTTTTTTTAAATGAGATGATTGTGGCAATTTGATTTTTCAAATGGAGAATACTTTCGTACCAATTTTCATTTCAGTCACTTTCAAATTAATTGGCCCAGGCTGTATGTTGTAAAATAATGTTCTCATATTAAGAATGTAATTATTTCCTTATTGTATTTTTTAAAAAACAAAATCATATTTAAAAATCTCTGTGAAAAAAACATGAAAGAAACATGAAGAAAGTTTTTGTTTTATTTTTGTTATTGGATATGTTGGCAGTGCCCATTATAATTGACTGTAAATATAGTCTTTCTACTGTATTTCTCGATGTATTTAAGTTTTTTGACACACATTCATGGAAACTTCTGTAAAAAAAAAAAAAAATCCAAAATAGACCCACCTACAAATGTGTGTCTTAGTAGCTTCAACTAACTTTCTGCCTTTCTAGTTTATTCTCCAGAAAGTCTTGCAGAGTGTGAAAAAAGACTGGCACCCGGTAGGTGCGACAGATTCGAGATCATTATTAATAAAGTTACCTGTCAAAAAGGGAGTATTTGCCTTTCTGTCCTGTTCCGTGGGGTTTGTCAGTATAAGCAGCACCGGGCACGTGAGCAGGCCTTCTGCAAGAGCCGTCCTGAAAGGGAGATGGTTCTCCCATGCCGAAAAGCCCCAAAGGCTAGGTGAGAAGTGGTGTTTCTTTGTATCGGGCCTGTCTCCCCTTCACCTGGGCAGTGACTTCCTGCAACTTGAATACCCGTATATGTAAGGGATGCCCCACCAAGGGAAATGGAAATTCCGTGTATTTCGAGCTCATAGCAGAAGGCCCCTGTGCTGCCGTGCTGTTCCCCTGCAGTTCACGGGCAGGTGCTCTGACAGGGTCTGCAGACCAACCTTACACCCAAACACGGCCCCCACGCGGGTGGCTTCTCCTTACACCAGCAGGAGGAACCGAGCTCACTGTCGCTATCTGCTCCTGGAGTCCTCAGTTCGCTGGGAAATGGAAAAGGCCTGATAAGGATAAACAACCACTCGCAAGCTGGTAAACAAGCAAGCAAACAAACAAGGGCAAAAATTCTACGTTTGTTTTAGTGGCAGCAAATAGCTCTAGCCCTTCCTGACCAAACCGACACAATATATGCCTTCTGCAACACAACATCCCGGCTGGGCTGTAGTAACACATCATGCAGTGCACCAAATGCCTTCATGGTAAAGATAAAATTAAGACAACTGCTCTGCACAAGAACTTGCACAAACAGGTGATAAAAGGAGAAAGACACCCACCTGCCATCTATGATACCTCCATCACCTGCTTCAGGACCCGTAGAAACCAAAGGCTGGGCCCCCAATGTATTAAATTAATGGGGCAAGTTCAAAACAACTACACAGAGGTACTTTCACCTACTGTATAATTCAGCGACGGAACTCTTTGCCACAAAATGTTATGGATGCTAAAAGTTTACACAGGTTCAAAAGCAATAAAGGAAATTCATGGAAGAAAAGAATTAATTAAGTGCTACTAAATACAAAGCTACCAGCTCTGGAGCAGAAAGCTCCAGCTCCACAAACTGATGGGGGCTGGAAGCACTTACCGGGACAGTATCCTCACATACTTCCCCTTTCTTAGGCTCTTCCCCAAGCAGCTACTCTTAGCTACTATAAAAATGTGTTTGTATGAACAGTGTAACTGAGCTTACGATCTATATCAAGCCAATTTGTGGGGCAATATTTCTTTTATTTCAGCTCTTTAAAATTATTTACATTGAATTTCTTTGCCATTTTCATACTGACAAATGAAGCTTTCTTTCACAAAAGACTATTTAATTTGTTCCTCCACCAGTTACAAAAACATTCTTTCTTATAAAATAATGTATCATATTCTTTTCAATTTGATTTTTAAAGCATGCATCTGACTTATCAAGACAGTGCAATGTCATTCCTTCAGAATTGACTAGGTAACTGAAATAATTAAATTATATCAAGGATATTCCTCTTCAATAATCTCTCCTGATGACAAGGAAGTAATTTTCCAATTAGATTTTGCTTCACTCAGTAGAATTATAGCTACATGGTCCTGAGTTGAACTTGAGATGCAAAAAGCTTCATTCCTGGCTTCATTATTAATTTGTAAATAGACTGATAATTGCTGTTACTGAATTATTTCTTGAAAGTAGTACTTTTTAAACCTTTTTTTAAACTTTTTTTTTTGGAAGATTAGCTTGTGGCATGATGTTGTAATGGTGAGAATGTATCCTTTTATTCCTTTTATCACATTAAAAATGGACTGAGCAGCTTTTTTTAGAATTTTACTTCAACTTTTGAAAACCATGAGGGTCAAAGTACAGTAACATTTTCACCACAGCAGCTGGATTCATAAGAAAGCAAAGTGTCTTTCAAGACATAAATCACAAAAACAAAAAAAATGGGAAAGCAAGCCGTGGCTTAATGCAAAACAGGAAAAATTACTGGCTGATGTTTATGACTCAGAAGTTTTATTATAGAGACATAATTTATGACGATGTTGAAACTGGTTAGGCTTTGAAACAACATAGCAATTAATATGGTTTTGAGGAGGACAGCAAAGAAAATAGAAGTGAAGAAAACTGATTATCTTATTCTTTTTCCATGGAAATTGGTTTCTGAAGTAGAGAGGCCTTTCAGATTAAAGATTAGCAAATTTGATTAGGTGTCTCATTTATGGCAACAGCTTGTCTGTGTCTGTTCTCCCTCCCACCCTTCCAACTTGGGAGCTTTTCTCTGAAATATCTGTTGGAACATCATTAAAAGAGAGACTATAGAGTTTCTTTTGGTTTTGTTTTTACTCTTTTTATCACAAAATACTGAATTTGGAAAGCGAAGTGTAGTCTCTTGAGATTCAACAGGCTGCTTTTTTAGTGATAAATTGCAGTTTAAAGTCTCAGCTAGCCACAATACAGAATTAGAGAAACTAAAATGACAATCATCTTAATGTTTTCAAGCTCAGCTGCACAAGTAGGGAAAACCTCAAGTTCTTTTCTGAACCCAAGCTTACATTTGGCAGGACATGCCACTGGATAGAACCATATACCCCCATCTGCCAGCTTCCTTTAGCAACTAAGTCTTTCAGTGGTGCATTCGGGAAAGGTCTGAACTAGGGCAGAGCATTCAGTCTAAGAAAATTAAGTTTAAACTTACATTTCACGTGATTTTCCTTTCCATTGCCCATCTTCTGATCCTCAAAATACACCCACTCCATGAATAAATACTCCATTCTTTGTCCCATTAAAACCTCATTATAGTGTATAAAACTTCTATGGCTGATTTATAAAATTGGCACAGATATGTTCTTGCTCTATTCTGATGTGAGGTTTAATAAGACTTCACATTACACACACACAGCCACAATGCTCAGCAACATCTCTGTTCTTCCCTGTTGTGGGCGTTAGGCAGTGAAAAGCACTGTCAAGGTTTTATTTTACCAGATTCGGGATTTGACTGGGAAGGCCAGCCTGTAGAGCAGCAACCACCTCTCAGCGAACCACAAATCGCATTTGAACAGTTAATGCCACACTAAGTCAGCAGCAGCTTACCTCAAAACTTTGAACCAGGCAAGAATTTCCAAACTGCAGGGATGCAGAGCATATTCTGACCTTAGAAATCCACCAACCTTAGCAAAGAAACACAGCACCTGCAGGGATCAGTAACAGAAGAACACTGCGAGAGCTGGGGCCCAGTCCTTACACACAGCTAGCTTAAGGACAGGTTTTGATTTGCAGACCCTTCAGTTTTGCAAGAAAGATGCACAACCCATATAGTATGTGCAACTCGTCAGGAAACAAGTAGAATAAAGGAAGGAAAAATAAATAAGGAGCAAGTAGTGTACGAAGAAGCCAATGAAAATGAAAGGCACAGGAAGGGCAGAACAACACACGCAATTTTATTCTATTTATAGCTCTCTATCACAGGGACACCAAAATTAAAATCTTTTGAATTATTTAATTCTTTAGCCGGACAGAAATACTAAGCATTCAGTTCATCCGAGCTTTAGAAGAACATACAATACTTTCTTTTTCTTTTACGGTAATTGCATGGCTTCAGCCTCACCACAGTGTGTCACCCTCAGGCCAATTATACTGCAGCTGAACTCTACTCCTAGGGAAAAAGGAAAAAGGACAGGTCTTGCTCTAATGTAGAGGATGAAGGTTTGCTACAGCCTTTGATTTCAGTGTTGCTAAAGTTGGTAAGTTTGCTCCTAGTGACTGACAAATAAAAACAAACAAAAACTCTGGGGACTGGTTAAAGCCTTTTCCCCTCTCTGTGAGCTATTTCACAAGAAAAACAAAGCAACAAATAGTTTAGAACCAGATTTTATTAAAGAAAAACCTGTAGTGCAGGTTCTCAAGACAAATGCATACCTTTGGATGCAGTGGAGTACACAGGTACGTATACAGTAGTTTGCCTGCTACATGTTTGGAAGCTGAAAAAGACTGTGATAAACTATATTGCACAGTTTATCAGCATCATTAAAAGTTGCCAAAAACTTGGTTGTGGGTCACTAACAGATAACTTGGTTATGTGTGTGCACTACATATTGCACAAGACTTTTGATTAAGCTATTAATTGTGCAATTGAATCACAGTTAATTGTTACATTAAGCATATTCAAACATATATTTGATTCTTTTCTCAAAAACAGCACGTCACTACAAAACTGCCATTAAATGTTACATATTTACAAAAAAATATACAAATAACACGTTTCCCCATTTATGACAATGCACCAATTACGGATTAATTTAATTCTTCCCTTGAGTCCTATTACTGTGTACAAAGAAGCCTAGACAAAGTCAAGGTCTCTTGAAACAAAAATAGGAAAGGGCATGTAGTGTTTTCACAAGTATTAAAATGTGCAAAGGCAAAAGGAAAGGACTACATACTCGCGTATGTTAAAGGTACATACTACAGTATATCGATTACCACTAAGAGCCTTTATGTGGATCACAACGGCCCCTTGTCAGAAATCCAGTTATAAACGTGGTGTTAAGCATCTGCTGATCATACTCAGAAAAAGCGGTTGTATTAAAAGACTAAGAAAGCTCTATCTTCATTGTAATTCTCTTACATCTGTACAAAGTACTCTCATACTAACCATAGGAATAAGAATTATAGGTCAAAATCAGCCAATTACCTGTGTGAGTACAGACATAGCAAGAAAAAGACTGATTTTAGCCCCACCTACATGTCAAATTCACAGTGGATGAGACAGTGGAATTGCATGGTCATAAATGAAGGTAGAATTTGGCCTAGCAATGACAAATAAATAATGCTCCATACTAACAATGGGGTAGCGAGAAATGCTCTGGGAATCTTCACAAGTTGTATGTCAAGTCTAGTTCTTATTTTATTGGCTTTCATATTCTTACCAAGAGCTGTAGCTCTAATTAGTCCAAAAGTCTGATTTTGGCTTGGTCTAATTGCCAGATTTTTCTCCTTTATTCACATGGGTAATGCCAGCAAAATCTTTATCTATCTATGAGAGTATGGAATGAAAGATTCTGGATCCACATGTGTTGAAGTAGCCCAAAATGTACTGTAAATATGATGGCATTCATCCTTTACTTTTAAAATGGAAACTTCTTCCATTCCAGATCTCTACAAATCTTTCTCCAATACTTAATCCATGCTGAATTCATGTTCCGAGTCCAGCTTCATAAATACAAATAATGATACTATCCATACCTTTATTTAGGCAAGGAAGGGCAATTGCTGATGTCTTTTAAAACCACACTTACAACACAGGCATTTGTGATATTCTTTAGAACCACCTTCCTTTCTGCAAAGAATGTGTATGGGTACTGGAATACTATGGGTGATGGAAAGGGAAATCAGAGTAGCTGTTGACATTTATACAAAGAAGTGGTAAGATAAAGCACAAACACTGGAAGCTTCCCAAAGAGCCCTGCCAGATGATCAAGTTCTCTACCTCAACCAATCTGCTATTCCTTTACAAATTTTTTTCTTGTATTTTTCTCAGTCACAAAAAAGCAACTCAGAAGAGACTGGGATCAAGAGGGTAGAATTCAGGTATACTTCTCCATTTGATTAGGTTTTCCTTCCACAGTCTGCTGCCCTGCAGCAAGTGCAGCTCATGGGATACACCCATGAGATAATAAATCATAACCTGTCAGTGACAAATAAAAAAAGGAGCTACACTCAAATGTTTGGTGCGTATGAGAAACGGAAGAACTCTCTATTGCTAAAATTAAAATTCAGCAACTTCCAGTCACATGTTCAGTAAACTCCGGTGTCTAGCGTTTACTCTCAGGAATACTATTGCTACTCAACGAATCAATTCATCCTCTCCAAAAATTGCAAAGTTACAGGACATAGAGCGATTCTAGCAAATTATATTTCAAGCATCGTAAATCCAAGACACAGACTCCACAAAATTACTTTTCTCCCTTGCCTCCTAGCCCAGTGCTGTGCTAAGGGGCAGCACCACCAGCAAATGATAACCCGGCCTACAGTCAGCTCAAAAGCAAAAGTTCTGTGGCAGTTCACCTTCCTACATTAGTGCTACCCCTCTGAAGCCCACATGCATGCACTCTGGCTCCTGTGAAGCAACCTTTCCCGTGTACTGCAAGTGTTATGATGCTGTGAACCAGATCCACCCAAATCATAGGTAGAAGTTGCAGATAATTCAGCATTGGCATGTTCCTGGTGCTGCAGCAGTTTAGGGCCATGGTTTCAATTTCCTCTACGCAACCATCGAAATGAAAAATATTTGCCATTAAGAATCACAGCATATTAAAATAAGCTCCGCTGCCCAGAACCTTGAGAAAAACATAAAATCAACAATTCATGGCAAAATCATACACACTGATAGCACTGTCTTTTTCCCTCCTTTTTTCCCTGTTTTGTTTAGTCTTGTCTGCCCCTCACCCTCCCGCATCTATCTCACATACACCCCCCTTCAAACAGGATCTACCCTACAAAGACATCTCTGAATTTTCCAAATATCTTGCCCCATCCTCTCCATGCTCCTCCAACAACTCTGGTTAACCCTGTATTTTATGGGATTTGAAAGATAGCCACTTACCTCTGTCTCTAGGAAAAGTCACATACAGAACTGTCCCACAAACCTGACAGTCAAACTGCTCCCAAGAGGAAGGATCCTTGGACCAACCTCTCCCCTTAGCAATGGACCCTCTATCTTGACTATTCTTCAGTTTCAGATTGTAACAATTTTATCTAAAAGGCTACGTTCTAGCTTGGTCCTCAGCAATCCACACTGAAATACATACGCAGATCAACTGTTTGGCAAGATGCATCTGCCCAGCCTTGCTGCTATTCTGTACCTGTCAGTTGAAGGACAGTCAAAGTAAGCCAGTCCTTGCTGTGCTCCAACAAACTCATGCAAACACTGTATCTCATCTCCATAACATGAAATGAAACAGAGGGAGCATTTGGGACACGATGGGCATAGCTGTCTGTCAAATAAATACATATTTTCCACAAAAGGCAGACAGCAAGGTAAATATACATATGGATGAAAGAGGAAGATGCTAGTTATGGGTTTATCATTTTTAGAGGGAGTACAACACTCATCCAAATTTCAGACTGGAAATACGTGCACTCTGGAGAAAAGTAGTTGAATCTTAGAAAGGCAAGAGTTCCAGAAAGATTTAGAGAAAATGGGAGCCAAAATCAAAAATGAAGGATTAAAGGAACTGAAAGTGGGAAAGAAACACAGATAGAAACACAACATCAAGCAAAACAAAAGAAAGAGAAAAAGTGCACTGAGAGAACTGTCATCAAAAGTGGAAAGGCAGGCAAGACAGAGCAACAAACACCAGCTACAATAAAAAAAAAACAACAGGAGAAAAAGAGAGGGAGGAAAATAGAAATGAAGAAAAACAGAACAGGAGGAGAATGGAAATACAGATAAACTTTTCTGTAAAGTGCCACCAACTGCTTAACAAAAAGTTCCAAGCACTGAACAGTGCACGTCACTTCCCCAAAGAGCTCAGCATCTCAGGATAAACCACACCAGAGGAGGGTAAGCAGCAAATGGAACTGGTAAATTGGGCATCTTCCTATCTTTGTGATAATAATCTGTAATCTTAACTGTTTAAATATCCTTCTGTGAATGTGGGTCGTATAAATGGTGTATTAGCAAAGTTTTTCTTTAGACTAGTTTTATAGTTTGCAAATTGACTATGTGCATGTTACTGATGTTTGGGATGTACATTCTCCTTCTGCATAGACCTTCCCATTTATAATCCATAACCAGATTGATACAAGTCTGTTGTTTTCCTATATGAAGGAATTTTCATTAAAAAGCATCTCTTTCATTGTTTTAAAAAGATTTAATTTCTAAACTGTTTTAACTAAATAAACAGAAGTTGTGAATTAATACTTTTTGTTTTTTAAACAGAATAAGTCAATTCTTGCGTTTTGACCTACAAGAGCAAATAGTGTTGGTGGGAGCTGGATATAAGTATCAAAAGCTGACTGAAATTAGCACCAAATAAAACAGAAATACAAGACATGCTAAAAAAGTTATTTGGAATTCCTGGACTTAGTGGTGACTAAAATCCTCATTACACTACTACGAATAAACACAAGAAAGGCATATTATTTAAGCAGTGCCATATACTGCTGTGTGCATTATTGCTGCTTGGCAAGGCTTTATGTGCACTGTATTGCAATGAAATATTATAGAGTAAAGATGCAAATTCTATAGAAACTCAGATATCAAATAAGATCAATATAAGCTCAAATGTAGGCAATGCTTTCAAGTGTTGCAAGGAAATAATTTTAAATAGAATTACTTGCGTAAAAGCAAGTTTCCACTTTTTTCAGGGCTAATAAATGTCACCCCTAAAAAGGGAATCAATTTAGAAGAAGAGAGAAAGGGTATGCAATCAAGAATATGTACTTGAAAAGATATTATATAAAAAAGAATATTTGGGTGCAAACTATAACAGCTCTTTAATAAGGATTTTGTTTTGCCCAGCATACTCATAGCCTAGCACTGTCTACATGGCTGTGTCATTGCACTTCAGAATACATACTTCTAAGCCTTCCTGCACTTCATGTCTTAAATATTCTCTTCCTGAAGATTGTCACAGTTACTAGCATATAAACTAGCTGAAACTGGTAGTCCTGACAAGCCTAACATAAAGAAAAAGGAAAAAAAAGCAATGAGAATCCTTCATTCAGACCTACATGGCTCCACAATTCATATTTTGAGCAATTTGTTACTCCATTTAACAGAAGAGAAAAGGCAGGAACTAAGGACTTAGAGAAATAAGATCTTGCATATTAAAAAGAATGATATTATCTTGCTCTATGTATCAATTTCAGGAAAAAATTGCATTTATGTGAGAAATATATTCTTTAGTCTTCACACCATTCTGAAGTACCATTTATGTACACTATAGATCTTAATTTCCCTGATGATACTGTTCCCTGTGCCCTACACAAAAGATTTAAAAAGAAAGGAAAAATAAAAACTTAGTCCATAAAACACTGATGTTCAAATTTGAGAAATGAGTTGTTCTAGTGCATCTAGGCATTCAAAAACCATTCTGTGTTCCTGCCAACTTGAGGTAACAAAAGAATTCAAAGAAAAGCTACAGAGGTGATCAAGCAAGGTAAAAGGACTGACTTATGAAGAGAGATTAAAAAACTAAGAGTGACATCTTCCAAAGATTGAAGGATCAGGCTTCTAAGTGCTAAAGCTAATTGTGGGTCTGAGTTCTTTCAACATTTGTCACTTTAATGATTTGAGTCTGAAAATAAGTGAAAAACATTATATACATATCCATGCCAGGAATAAATACTTTAAATAGCACTGAGAAGACTAATGCTAAAAATACTGAATGGAAATAAGGAACATGAAAATATGGACTTAATATTATGAAAACTCTCTGAGTAGATGCTATAACTACTTCTAGGCACTTAAATGCTATTCCAACGGGAGTTTTAGAAGGAATTCCACAGACTAGTAAGATTAGGCTATACGCCAGTCTCATAAAGAGAGTTGTAAAAGCAACACTCAATTGGGACTAGAATAGAGAAAATGAGCCAGGAAGCAACTTATTCTTTGATGGACTAGAAGATCCAACAAAACTTTGCATCTCAAAAATCCATATTTAAAAAGGTAAATGCTTACAAATTTCTTTCTACTGAAAAGCCAACATTCTGAGAGAAATGTTTGCTTATTTTCACCTAAAACTCTCAAATATAAGTGAAGACGGCAACAACAGAGCAGTATCAACCAATATACAACAACTCCCACTGTCAGTGATTCTGCAAAGAAATTAAAACTGTAGTCTTTTTCCACAAAAGACTCATTTAAAAATAATTATAAAACATTGTGAACATAGGAAAATCTATGACTGAAATTACCACCAACACCACCAACTTAGTGACACTGTACTGGACTTTAAATAATGCTAAAAATTCAACGCAAATCAGAACCATTGGTTCATCATCAAAACAATATTGCAAACAAATGAATGTATTTCTTAATTTTCAACAATGAAACAAACACTTCTTAGAGCATGTATACATGCTAATTTAACAAGAATGGAAACCAAAGTAGCTCCATTCTACTAACCTTTATTTAAGAGATATCATGCAGTAGGAGAGTATCCCCATTAAAGGAATTTCTCTTTGGACCTAAAATGCAACTATCAGTCATAGTGATGTCAGATGAAGTCTGCTCTGTACTATAACCAGCAAAGGCAGACCATTGATTTGTCTGTCCAGAGGACAGTAATTTACCAAATCATCTACTTCATCTGAAGAAACACTTTACTCCATTTTACACTAGTCACTGAAAGCAAAAAGCTCAGCAAAAATGGTATAATTCAATGAGACTATCCTAAAACAGTCCAAAAAAATTGAAAGTGAAGTGGAGATACAACAAGATCTTGCCTCAGGCTGGCACTTTCTATTTCTCCATAGTCTAACACCCTCATTTACGGGGTATAAAAACATACTTTGTTTCATATTGTTTTTATTTTTGAAGAATTAATTTATACTGTATGTGGGATTTCCCTAAATGTTTCCTGAGCATTTCTGAGTTCATTGTACGGATGGAGCATTTTACTGCTAAAATGAAACCATTTCAAACAAGAACCTCTTCCTTTTTTTATGTAAAAAGGGAAACCAAAGTCAGCAGCTGTAAATCTTGATGGTTACATTAGAAAGCCTCATATCAGTATTTCTTGGAGTGTTCTGAAAATCAAAAGGTGTTTTTAAAGTTGCAAATATGTAACAGTTTAAGCCACAAGATATAAACGAGGCCAACACACTGCCAGTTTTGCTGTTAGTGATTTTAGTATAGTTCAGTATCAGTGCTGACAGGTATCAATGTAGTTGCTAAATCATTGTACCCATTATTATAAGGCTTTTAACCCAATAACACTGTGGAAAACTGATACGTTTAAGAAAAATTAGCAAAATCACAACTAATGTTGCAATGCCATCATGTAACATTGCATCCCAATAAGAGTTTTAAAGAGAAAAAAATTGTAATTTGATTTAACAGTTATGTACCTTTTCAGATTATGTATGTTTTGCATCTACACATAATTGTGGCTGGTTTCCCTAGACTGCCTTTAATAACAGCAATAATAACAAGTAAAACAAAGAAAGTGAGACTATTAATAATTTATACTCACATAATTCTTTCACTCTGAAGATCCTGAACAAGCAATAATTAATTTAGCCTCACAATACCACTGTGAGGTAGGTAATTATCAGCCCCATTTCACAGGTGGGGAAACCGAGGCACATACAGGTTAAATAACTTGCTTGAAGTCTGGGGATAGAATCCAGATCACCTGATAGCCATCTTCTGTTTCTTAGCCATCAAATCACTCTTTCTCACTAGCAAATTTAACTGGGGTATGTCTAAATACTGCGTGTGTATCTGCATGCATGTGCGCCTAGTGTTTGTGCATATAAATAACTCTGTGTTTCTGTATACACATATACCAGGGTTTTGGATATATGTAAAGAATAGTATGTATATATGCCGTTTAAAAATTCAAAGATGCCATAGACATAGTTCAAGAGATTCAAAACTTAGCACTACTGAGAATTTTTATTTACAGATAAACTAAGTGACCTTGAAAGGGAAAGGCATTTTCTCAATTTTAAAATAATTCATTTTGAAGTTATTCTTACTATGGAATCAAAGGTTTCCTTTATTATCTGCTGGTATTATTAATACAGATATGGCAATAGTGACTTCGCTTTAGAAAACACAGTGTTTTTAAGACATGACAAACCAGCCTCACAGGAGTGCTGCATGAATTAAGTTAATTATCATCAGAGAAATATGTTACAGGCACTATATGTTTGCTAAGTGTTAATTAGATTACCTAGCAGTTAAATATTCTACTGTATTCCAAAGGACTCCTGTCATCAGACACACAAATCGCACTGCTTAAAATGTATAAAGGTAGTTGTTAAAGCATAAATTAGTATGTGTGACTTTGTTCCTACAGTGTCCTTAGCCAATCACATAATCAATGGGAGAAAGACCCCAAGCTAGAATTTTCATCCCATTCCTTCTCCATAAGGCTAATTCACTACTTAACTGCCCTACATAAATAACCCACTTCAAATTTATTTCTCGGGAAACAGTAAGCTGTTTGCAACACTATTTTACTCTCTGTTTCAGCTCATTTCCACTAGAAAAAAGGTAAAGAGCTGGGAGGAAGGGCAAACCTCTGACACAACAGTCCTGAGAGTTTCCCAAGCACAGTGCATTTTGTATTTACATTTCTCTTCATGAAACCCAGGCTCAGATCCATGGAACACTTCAAATTTATACAGAGTCCTGCATACAGCAGTCAACTAGAACATTGCTTCTCTGTAAATCATGTTTGCATGACAGTCTAGAACTACATAGGTGGAAATTTTAGAAAGATTTTTTGAAATTATTTTCCTGAGCAGTTTGCAAGCATTTGTCAGAATCTTTAACTTTTCCACCTAGTTCCATACACTTGGATTCTACACTAGAATTTCTTGTGCTTTACACATAGATCCTGTGGGGTTTGTGAGAGTCTACAGTACTACATTGAATTATTATATCCAAGGCTGTTGCATTTGATGAAAATATGTTCTAGGATATCAACAGCTACATGGAAGAATGACTCCAATGCATAGGATAATCTTAAGATAGTTCTATTCTGTCTCATCAGCATTCATTATTTGTGTTTGTTTATTCACAAGGATGTRGTCAGCTATCTGTATCCTCTTTAAGCAAGCTGGCGTGGTAATTTGCTACCAGCATTAGTATGACATTCACTGAGCAAAGAGCCATTTAGTCTCTACTGAAGGCAAAAGGTGAAGAGATTTTATAGGTTTCTGATGGAAGTGTCCTAAATCGAGGCAGTTGTGATAACATGGGATGCCAAATGTTTAAATTCATCACACCACAGTCCATTTTTTACACAGCTCCAAAAAACACATAAAAATGACCAGCAAGGTGTGGATTCACTGGATTTTCATTCCCTAGGGATGTGGAGGTTGGGATAAGGAAACTCTGAACTGACTCACATGCCTTTCTGCAGATGGTTCTTTAAAAATGCCCACTGCCCTTCCTGCAGAAATAGGGGTCAGTGCCTGACAGGGACCGAGCGACACCCTGTGGTTATAGAAAGGAAATACGAACCCCTATACCTCAACAGATCTTCCTCAAGGCATTGTCAAACATATCCAAGCTGCAAAGTTCAGGTAAGAGTTTTCCCACCCCTGCCTGCAAGGGCAAACACCAAGGGAAAATCCAAGTAGCAAGGGGATTCTGGTGCACTACACTATCCTGTTTGGAGGAGAACTCTGACATACCTGGCACCTCTGCCCTAAGAACAGGAAGTTTTTAAAAAATAATCATACAAAGAAAGCTACTTAAAGGAGGTATTTACACTCTGGAAATTTAAAAAGAGACAGGATGTCAGAAAAGTTTTTTACATGATAACCGATTTGGCAGCTGCCATCATTCTAGAGGTGCTTGGTTAGAAGATGAGAGCAACTGAAATGACTGTCTGCAAGTGAAGGCACCTGGTCCGGAAAAAGCATCAAGCTGGTGTTTTATCTTTCACACAGGGTGGGATTGGGAGAGATACTAGGGCTGATGGTTTGTCAGGACTTGCTACACTTGCAAAAGCATTATCCTATGATTTCAGGATATCCTAACTAACACTTTGATTCCTTTAATCCATAGAAAGGCCTAAGCCTAAATTCATTAGATTGTCTCACACATTTTTAAGCTAAGAACTTGAATTCACTAGGAGTGCATTTATCTCCTTGCTAAGACCTCTCTCAGTACAGAACCGGTTCTGAATTATAGACTTCTGAAAAAAATATCATAGTGTTCAACCAGCCATCTGTTCTGGTCTAGTCACTTGTTTACAAATCAATTTTTCAAGCTGAAGAGTCCCAGCCTTCCACTGATTACCGCAATTAAAAATATAATTAAAAAGTTACAGTCAATCCTTCTAAAAATAAACACAAAGAAACTAGAACATATACAGAAAAAGAAAGAATGTGGCATTGAATGTGCCTAGGGCTACAAATTTGCTACCTTAGTTTGAGTTTGAATCGTAACAAGTTTTCAGGCCATAGAGTGAACACAAGATGTATTATCCTTCTCCCCAGTAACTGATGATGGATGCTTTTTTTCACAGGACTGTTAAGGAACCTCCTCTCCAAGAGCATTTACAGCCATATTTGAAATTTTGTGATACCACCAGGGAAAAATAAAACGATACAGAAAAGTGTCTTTCAGTTTTTTTGTTCAGCTGTAAATATCAGCTAACCAGGTAACTGTGCATCTCTCTGGAGTTGATGCTCAAAACCACGCCTGAGTGATTGCCTATGAAAATATAAAAACAAAAGGCTGATATTAGTATATTTTGGGTGCTTCACAATAAATCCCCTTTTAGTTCAGGGATAAGTCAATCACATAAAGAGAGTGTTTTTATCAAAGAACAGATCAGGTGAAGGTTGGTGCAACAGCTCCGTGTACCTACAGCATACTTTTGCTTAAAGCTTTTGCTCATGATGGTGAATTTGTGGTGAAGTCCTAGGGTTTCTATCCCTGTGACAGCATAAGTTGGTTCTCTTTGTGGCTTAAAAAGGTGTAGTTGTCTTGAGGGGTGCTGGTGAGGGAGGAGAATGGAACCTGAGGCTTCCATTCAACATGCCACTGACCTGGGACTGGACACTGACCGGCATCAGCAAAAGGGGAACTCTGTAGCTGTTCAAGTTGCCACTTCTCCCAGAAGGAGTCACTGCAAGGTAATGGTGTTGAGGAGTCCCAACGTGGGGGTTGCGATAAAGTAGGCAACATAAAATATATAGAAAACAAAAAAAGTGGATGGGTGAGTCTGGAAATACTGTACTGTGGAAATTCAAAAGTTATGAGAAGAGAGAGAACAAACAGAAACCTAGGTCTGTAAAACCCTGCTGTGCATGGAGCGGAGGCTGTTACAGTGATCTCCCTAAGAGGGAGGGAAAGGGCTCATCAGAATTAGCAGGAATCTCCATAGCATAAGAACCTTCTGTAAATAATGTTGTAAAACAGAATTTAATATAACGCAGGGATTATAATACACTTCATACTCCAGCCAGATAAAATAGAAGAGTATCATAAACAGGAATATTTTCTTGGCAGTACTGAGTGATACCGGAGCTAGTGGAAAGTATTGCAAGTAACAAAACAGTGCAGAGAACAGAAGTATAATTTTATGTCTTAAATAAAGTCTTTTGTCTAAAAGCTGTACGGTAGCTGATGAATATAGATGATTATGACCCACAGAAATGAACTCTTCATGCTCCACTGGGAATGCGGCTGGTGTTGACAACCTGGCAGAAGCACAGATCACCTTGAGATCTGCATTTGCTAACTGTCTGAAGTTTCACATTAAAACGTCATGCTCTTGCACTCTTTAACCCTATACAGAGGCAAGAAAAGTTTTCTCTCAGTAAGGAGTGCAGGATCAGGCCCAGGTAGCCAACAGTGAGCAAGTAAGGAGACTGTTTTTGAAAGTGTTACAAATCAGGGTGGCCTTTCTTCATTCCACAGTCCCAAACTGCTTCATATAAATAGGTCATGAGGATTTTCTACCTATGAAAGAAGTTATGCTTTTGTACATTACTAGAGATTTTTGAATGCTCTACTTTAATAGGCACGTCTGCATGCACTTTGTCTGCATTCAGCATTCTGCTCTAAAGACCCGGGAGGTGAGTTAATCAGACAATTTCAACATGGGCTTTGTTTTTCCAGGGGTGTTTTTGGAATTAATTTCAGCAGAATTAGGAGTACAATCAAGGTTGTCTTGCAGAATCTGAATGAAAACACAGTAATACTCATACACAAAGTTTGTCAAAGAAAATACAGAAATGCACAAAGCTTGAAGTAAAGTTGAAGCCTGTGTTCTTCGCTTTTACTGAAAGCTAATATCTCCAAGAACTCAGAAGGAACACATGGTCCAGCAAATGAAAATAAGGACATCTACAACAAAAGACAGTTAAAGAAGAAACACAAGATAAAGAAATTTCTTCTGTGACAGACTTCTGTACTACCTCAGGCTACCCCTGCTACAGCTAAAACAGATCTTCTTCCAGGGGTTCATGAAGACATTACAGTTGCCTGTTACACTATGACAGCTACTGTTACAAATCCCAAAGACTTTGGGTTATCTGTTTCATTTTCACAAAATTTGTAGAAATGGGACTGGAGAGCTTTTTATATTGTGCTACACTTCTCAGACTGAGACCTGAATGCAGTCTGAACAAAATGGTAAATTTTATAGGAAATGAACTTTACAGATCAGCACTGTATGCTACATTAAAGATAGCATTAAGGGTGACATGATACACACTTCCATCTGATACAGACATCATCTGCACTAAGAGATAGTCACAGAAAGTTTCTCTCATGGGTTGCTTATGACCACACCATGAATAYAGGTGAACTACCAGTTAAAATAGGGGAGATTCATTATACTTTGTACCTAGGTATAAATTTAATGTTTCTAATTATGAAAACCTTATATTCCACTGGGATAGTATGGCAAATAAAACAATGGATATAGATACAATCCATCTGAAATCATGGTAACATTGACTCTACAAACCACTCCTCCTCACCTAAACTCCATTTTCCACAAATGCAGGGTATTCTTGAAGTAATTCCAATGTTAGCAATTATACTCTGTTCTATACCAAATGTAATTTCATTCTTAAATTTTCTAAGTAAGTCTCCCAACATTAAATCTATCTTCTGTACTGCGTGGTCTGTATGGCATGTCACCAATACTAATGCATTACAATTGAATTATAAGCTGAATTACAAGCAAAAAGAAGAAAATTGAGATAATCCTTTGTTAGTGGTATTTTCTTCTTCCTGAATCTGAGTAGAAAATGAAAAAAAGCTAGAATGAAAATTAACAGCATTTAAAAATCAATCACTAACAAAAATTTATAAACTAAAATTGAAGTTACCTCTTGCGTTACCTAGTGTTTGAGAGTCCAGATCATCATCAATAAACTCCTCACCCTGGATGATGTTCTGGGTGTCCTCACTATGATTAACAGGGCTTGTCATCTCCTGCTCCTTTTCATTGTGCATCTGGGCATAGACATTTCTGCCTGGCAGTTTCCTAAATTGGACAGGGAAGAAAGTCTGTGATGGAATTCCATCTCATCACACATATGTTGGACTCAGAGGAGAGCTCCAACAGAATGAAGTAAAACCAGAATCACAGAAAAGCACCAATTACACCCTCCCTTAACTTTGTATTCACAACCAAAAATTATCAACTCCTTATTCTAAGTCACAACTGCATGTAACTGCCTTATAACAATGAAGTTACTAACTTAATATTTAAGTATCAATTTCTTGACTAAGATTGACAGACAATGGACAATACTAAAACATTACTAAAAGCACAGCAAAGCTATTTTTAAGAAGTAAAGCAATAAAAAGGCTCAACAGGCATGCCTGGTTCCAAGTGTCTTAACAAACATTACAACCCATTAAGTGCATCTCCCTGGTGAGCTGGATAACAGTGAAGGTGAGCAGTAGCATAGAATGGCACTCATTTTCTCCATCAGGAGGAAGAAGCAGGAGAAATCCAGGATACAGGGAACGGAAAGGGACCAGAGAGTGAAGAAACCAGAGCCCAGAAACAAGGGATAAGGAATGGGATGGTGAGCAGGCACTGATAAGAAGATGATAGCGTTCTCTGCAGGGCACGTTTGGTAGAGACAAGCAGACAGCATTAAAGGAGACAGAGTAAAGCTTGTCCCAGGACTGCTGGGAACTCATTAGACTAAATTTTCTATAGGAGACAGCATTTAATTCATTCATTTTGATTTGAAACTAGAAAAATTAAAAGGATGCTACTAAAAGGCTTTACCAGCTTTAATTGCCAATTAACACCAGTGCCCATGAAACTTTAGCATAAGTATTAATAAAGAGATCTTAACTAGGTTAAGTTAGACTTTGTATAGTCAAGGAGACCAAACAGGGACTTCTAACATTCCAACAGAATGCAAGATTTACATTCCTAGAGAGCCATACCCTCTGCTGCAGCTGCATGCCTCTGAAATCTGCTTGGGCACATAAGGACATCCTTTGCTGTTCACCAAGCAGACACTTTGATTAAGGTGTTGCAGGTTGCAAGCTCCATTTCCCACACTGCAAAAAGCAGCTTGACAGCTTGATCAGCATGACAGCTGATCACGGCTGTCAAAGTTTGTACTCAATCATAGATAATTGCAGTGGGCAGACAATAAGAAAAAAGGGAAAATGGGGTTGAACTGTAGTGTTTCTGCTAAGCCCCTTTAGCTACAATGAGAAGATGGACAGAAAAACTGACATGAATTTTTAGGCATTTAAGAATGACCATCTTCTTTTCTGTATTCTGACAGCAGCATTAAAGTTGGATAAATACATGAGCTGCTCTGTTTTCTCTAGGTTTTTCTGAGATGACTCGTGTTTAAACATTATTTCAGAAGAAAGGCTTTATACCAAGTGGCACCATTTTAGTTTGAGATTAAAAGTTCTTGCACTAAACTATTTTGAACAGCACCTTTCATTGCATCACCAGATAATTACAATAAATGCTAAACAATGGAACATGACAGAAGAGGATCCTCTCCCTTTAATTTGAACTATCCATGAAATGAACTGCATTCTGTATACAAAAATATATTTGTACACATATACATGTTCATGTATTACACACACATACAAAATCACATATACACAGAAATCAGCTATTTTATTCCATTATTCATAAGCATCACAAAGAAAGTCTGATCACACTCTCTTTTCTGTACCTCTGTGCACAAGGAGTAAATAAACCACAGGCACTAACTAAATGCAAAGAACAACAAAAGAAAGAGGGTCTGACGGCACAGAACTGTGCTATTATGGCTGCTTCACCAGGTTCGAGGGCTCTTCCAACACAATCATACATACAAAGCCAAGCCCTGTAGCACTTTGCTCCCGTTAAGGGAAAAAAAGCCGCGTTAACAGGGAGGAAGGACATTCCTCATTACCAAAAAAAATACATTAGGTAATTAATTATGGTTTTTTTCTCAAGGGCCAGTAAACTCCAAACAGTTTATAATGTGTCTGCTTGTGAAACTGGTCATGTGGAAAACAATATCACTCTCAGTCAGACTTGCACCAAACCTGTCAAATCCGTCACTCTTTCAGTACACTGCCTAATGTCGAAGGGAAACTAACCCCAAAAGACCATCTTTGCCACTTTTCCACAACTGTGGAATTAGCACATACGCTGCTAAAAGAATTGGGGGATCTTCTCAAACCTGTATTCTGACAGATTTTGGAAGCATCAATGACATTATGAAAATATTTTTAACATAATAAAAATATTATCCATCTGAAAACCATACGGCACATCATACCTTTATGGTTAAGTCAAGGTTAAGTAGATCTGCCAATTTAACTGTTGTCTGCTGGTGTTTTCCCCATGCTGAAGGACTTGTCTGAAACCAGGCCACAAGATGTGTCCTTTAGTGTAAATCCTTAGGCTTCAAACTCATGTCTCTGGTGAGACTTACTAGTTAGAAATCACCACAATGACAATACACACTATTAAATATACTAGGGGTACCTGAATGAAGAAATCTCGCAAATTCACAAGTAACCATTCAACATACTGTTCTTTAGAGCACTTCTTTATGGAGCAAAGATGAAAGCAGAAAGGCATAAACTGTTGTTTCTCACTCACCTAAACGTCACGAGCCCAGTCCTGCTAAGTACAGGAAGGCAGTTTCTGGAAGGTGTAAATCTGGGGTACTCAGTGACTCTTCAATACTTCCCTTTGCTCCTCACACTTACAGAGGAAAGTATCTTTGACTGTAACACTGAGTATGAATGGAAGAAGGGAGAATATTACAGGTCTTAAGAAGGCATAAATTATAGGCTTTTGACCTTTTATATATCACAGAGATCTCTCTGTGTTTCATATTGACTCAGTTTTACAAGGAAAAAATTCAGCCAGACTCAAAAAAAACGAGAGTCCAAGTCTTTTCAAGATGCATTTTTAACACATGTGCCAGATGTTCTGTTTATAAGGGGCAACCACACTGTGAGATGAAACAGGATGTGGATACTGGATCTTTGCTAAAGATGGGTCTGATTCTGGCAATTTTCCAGTTGCTCCACACTGCTCTAACATGTAGGAAGGAAGCTGTTACCCCTAATTATACTGGAAAAAATTTTGCGTATCCTGATGTGCTTTGCTCTTCTTAAGGAAGCAATTTATGTTGAGGACAATGTAACTGTTTGAAGTAGGAAGAGCTGAAATGCTTGGGTCTACATAAAAGACTACTGTGCAAACATGACAAGACATGAAATTTGATCCAGGAGTTTTATATCAGCAATATGCAAATTGAAAGCATATTTATAAGAACAGAGAAAAAGATTACACAATACAGTTTCTTTTGGGGTTTACTCCTGAGCTGCAAAATGCATGTGCTTTGCATCCATCACTCAAGACAATTACCTCTGCTGAGCACTCCATGGTTTACATTGTTAGTTCTTTTTGTTTTCTCTGTAGTATTTTATTTCAATCATGAGGAAGAAAAAATAGTCATGCCTGCTTTGAGTACCATAAAAATATGAACAGGAGACTTAACTCTGCACAGAACTACTAATGAACGTCACAACGCATGGCTTCCTGACTGAGCTCTCCAGGTCCCGCACCTTTCTAGAAGATGCTCCAGAAAGCAATTTTTTTTCCTCATATTTACAAACTCTAATCAGTTCATACCAGAAACTGTTTGCACTTAAACAGCAGGAGGGGGATGAGATATTCATTCCTACTCATTTAAACTTTCTCATTTATTTGCCTTTTCATTCCAGCTTTGTGGAGCCAATATTCATTGGCCTTTATGTAGCTTCATTTGTTTTCCAGAGGCTTGATTAAGGTTCTGTTTAGTATAAAAAATAGGAACACATTCACATGGAAAAGATATGGAATAACGTAGCATACTGTTGGAACTTAAATAAAACCAACAACAATAATAATCCATTAAACAGAGTATTTTGTTGTGGTGTTTGGATTAATGTTCAAATGAATGACTTCTTTGTGCTTTAAGGCGCTCATGATTTACTTGCCTCTTTCATTTTAGAATTTTTTTCTACATGCTATTACTTTGATTTGAGAGGAAGTTTTTATGAAATATTACGGATCATTAAATTAGTGCCTGTTTTTTTATAACTAAATGGCATGGACTGGGACTAAACTTGCTCTCATGGAACATAAAACTAGTATAAAGCAAGGTGGGGAAAAAAGATAGGTTTTCTTCAGAGACTGAAAATGAGATGGTAAGTCAATGAGGCAGAAAGATAACACAGTTCTGCTCCAGATTGTGGAAATGACCCAGGAGGGGGCTCATTTACCAGAAGTGGCATTTGATAGTACCAGGAAAAAAGGAAGTACATACAAAATCATATGAATTTGGTTGAAGTAGACCCATGGAGATTTCTGAAAACAATGTATACAACTTTAAGGACATGGACAGCAGTCACAAGCAACACGGGCAACAATCTGCTCTGGTTTGGCTAATCTTAAAATCCTGTTGTTGTATAGAAGAAAAAGAATAAGAAAAGGATGATTTCATATCTTCTGCTAGTAACATAATGAATAGATAGCAACTTTGATGTGGCTAAAATATAATTCTCCTTTCCTCCACTTTGCTTAGAGGAGACAGTGCTATTTGTCTTCTCTGTATGATTGCCCAGGACCTCATATTGTGGAAGTTTGCTCTGAAAGGAAGAAGAAATCTTTTCTGGACGGCAATTTGAAACCCACAACAAATATAAGCATTGTTTCAAAGGGAAAGGAAGAAGTGTTCTTTTATTGATCAAATTTAGTAAAGATGGTATGGTCTAGAAAAAATATATGCAGGTCCCAGATCTGTGTTAAAAAATGGGATGTATTTCTCAAAAATATCTTCCAGCTGCTCTATATTGTTCTAGTCAAAGGAAGCAGCTGTAGTCCATTTTACCTGGTTGGTGAAACAACTGAACCATACTAGTGAGTATAGTAACATATTGTTAACATGATGCATGAGACTTGATTTCTTTACTCGGAAAGTAAGAGCAAAGAAAAGGAAAATTCTTCTTGGCTTGCCTGATATCCATGTTTGTTATCTGCACAACCTCTTGCTTCACAGCCACAGTGAGACTGGCAGCTGGGAGATTACCCCTCTCTCATTACTGCCATACAACACTACTGAGAATTAAAAAAAAAAAAATTGCCTAAAACCATCTTTGTTCACTAGTGGACTAGTATAGGACTAGAATTGATCTTTAAAAACTATAAGCATTTATCATTAAAATTTTACTTTTTGTTTATTAGGTAAAAATAGCTCTTATCTGAATGGTTTACTTACTCTGACTATGAAGGATCCAAACCCTGCACTTCTCAGACTCTTTGTGCTTTGTTTTTTTGTCTAAAGCAACTAACTACTCTTGGGATGCTTACGAGTCCCAGGCTCCATGGGTTCTAGTATCACAGTTTTTAAAGCACATGGTCACGAGAAGAACTCAGAAGGCAATGTGGCTGCATGCACAAATAGGCCATTAGATAAAGTGTGTGTATGTGTGGAGCGTGGGGAAGTGAAGGATAGAAAAAAAGATAAATGCTTGCAATTTTAATGTAGATAAGAACAGAAGGCAACAGTCTTCCTAGTCATTGTTTAAGTATTTTGGATTACGGTCTATCTGAAACAATGTAACAATGTTCACAATCATCTAATCACTAACTAGACAGTCATGACAGCTCTGATTATGCAACCTGACCCTACAATTTTAGTTTTAATTAGAACCGTGGTAAATTATACAATTTTAATCTTTTCATTTTAATGTGCATTTCTTCAGCAGCAAGGAGACAATATAATTTTTGTTAGTCATATAACTAATCAGCCCAAATCCCACATCCTCTAAATGTTTCTGTCTTACACCTTGCCCCCACCCTGCTGCCTGATTAGATAATTCTCCAGTTTTTGCATATATAAGGCATCTGCCTGTATAAAAGGCATCTTGTGCAGGACTGTTCTTTTTAGATTCTACCCCTCCCCCAAACTAATTTCATGAGATTTACTTCTTGTGAAGGACACCAGTTTTAAGCTCAAGGTATTGAAGTTTTCAAAAAATAATAGATCAAATGGCCAGTTTCATCATAGCTGTCCTGCCTGCCCCAAAAGATTCGTAGAAAAGGTAACAGATGAGTCCCTGATGTCTTATCAATACCATCTTTTATCTTGCAATTTTGACTGACAAAAATTAGTGTAAATTAAGACCGGAGTTCTTATGACATGAAAAAATTTCACTTTCAGACATAAGCTGGGCAGGGAGTGCAGTGTGTATATATATATACACACACACACTCACATATATGTAAAACTTGAGCGAAAGGGGCCTCAACACTCGGCAATCATCAGGCAGTTTGGGCCAGATTTTTCCATTTTCTGTGGAGGCTGTACTATGGTCTACACTGAAATTCACAGTTAGGAAATGGGACTTTGCACTATTTCTTTATACATTTTATCCTAAATCCTGAATAATTCCTCTGTTCTTGGCAAATGTATGAAATGTTCACACATATGAAGTTCTAACCTCCCAGTCAATCCAATCCCATTTTTAAGCCTTATCTGCAGGCCAGGACTTTCGTCTTTCATCTTTTCAGGTATCAAACTCAACATAAGTAAGGAATTGTCTTTTGGGCTGGCAAAGAGAAAGAGAGAGAGAATAATTCAAGGCATGTTCACACAATCTTTTGCAGAAAACCTATCTTGCCTGTGCCCTGATGCCAACTGGAAGTCTCGTAGACCCAATCAGTGTAGTGATAAAACTAAAATTAATAAACCTTTCTCTGACGCAGGGTAAAAAGGAATTTTAAGTCTTATCTGAAGGGAGTATCTGACTATCAATTTATATCAGGGAAAAAGGAAAGCACAATCAAATGTCTTCTGTCTCCTCCCTAATTTTGTGAATGGTACATAAAAATTATGGGCAGTATTAAAACTTCAACACCTTATACATTTCTCTAATTTCTATATGAAAATAATTCACTCTTACATTTGCATGTGGTGTCTGAATTAACATATGGTTATTCTGCTGAAATTATCTCCTAAAATTTTTATTGCATACTGCATTCTTTCAACAAATTAATTATTAATATACAGGCACATAATATTTCTGAGCCTTCTTTGTGTATTACAGATCAGTTTGTATCTAATAAAGGACACTTCAATTTCATAGCCTGTCCCTATGGGCCAGTTTGTAAACTTATATACATTCACTGTACTGACTTTAAAGGGACTATACTTGTAAGCAAGCACTCCAGGTGGATCCAGCGATTTATTATCACTCCTTACAAACACAAAAAAGTTTTTGTTTTTTTTTTTAATGTGATTAGTGATTTGGGTGGGAGAAGAGTTCACAGGGAGCACTTGGGGAAAACTGACTTTTCAAAGAACTGATTAGTGCTCAGTATTTTTTGAAAATCATATTGCATAAAAAGGATGCAACTGAAAAAAACTGTCATCTCAGAATAT
The DNA here is from genome assembly GCF_003343035.1 of Apteryx rowi. NCBI lineage: Eukaryota > Metazoa > Chordata > Aves > Apterygiformes > Apterygidae > Apteryx > Apteryx rowi. The sequence continues at coordinate 781,380 of NW_020451282.1, forward strand.
CTTAACACTAATATTTAAAAATAATTCTATCACATATCTCAAAAACAGATATGATACTGATTAAAACTGGATACTACTGTATCGTCATTCATCAATGCAAACGATTTTCACGAACTACATATGGAAGCATGAGGCATTAAGGCTCACAATTTGCAAAGGGTACTACAATTTTCTCCTTAATAAATGCTACATTTATTAAAAAATGGTTCAGTGAGCATTTTAGAAAGGACTCAAAAATATTTTTTCTTCTTTTCTTAAATATTTTATACTTCTTTTGCCATGCAGTAATTGTGTCTGTTATTTAATTGTCCTCATTTAAGAGCTAATAAAAAGGCATAAATCATACAGCCTTCAAAAGATATCACAAGCAAGTTTTATGATCCAACACTATAAACAGCAAATCCTCCATGTATTGCTACTGAAATAATAAAATTACATCACATCAACCATTTTTATGTTTTTTTTCTTGCTGCAGGCACCCAAATAGTAAATGGATTTTTTTTCAGTTGTAGAGAGAGTCTGATACAGAATTCTGTGCTTTGTCCTTGAGAGCAATCAGTCAGTATGAGCTCTGAGACTTAGATCCTGCAGTGAGAAAATGAAGAGATTCTTGGCAGAGAGGGTTTTTCTCTGCTGACTGAAACCTTTAGCTAAACAATCTGCCACTTAAAAGTCTACTCTTGCTGTTACCACAAACTCCGTGCCACAACCATTTCTGTAAACTTATGTTCATTTTGAACAAAAATCAATCTTGCAATAATGAAACAAATCAATAGGAGTGCTCACTGAGTGAGGATATCAGGATTTGATGGTAACAAAGGTTTCTGCCAGTATGATCAAACCCAAAGCTTCCAAATGCCCAAGACAAAAATACCAGGAGCACAGTCAATGATAAAACAAACATATGAACAAGAACAAAGTTTCTTAAGTTGCACATCATCCTAGTAGCAATGACTACTATGAGTTGTAGACTAAAGACCTATCAGAACTGTTAAAGGCTGACATGGTATCTATGGTCAATTTGGAGGCTATATTTTACATTAAGGCCATTTGCAGAATTATTTCTTCCCCCAACACACCCTCCAGTGATATTAACACTGATCTATTTCCATCACTTGTGAGTTATCTTATTCAGGGTGGCACTGTCCCACTAATTAGAATGTGTGCAAAGAGAAACTCCATACAGTTACACGTTTTGATAAAATTACTTTTTTAAACAAATCAGCATTGCAGATCTACTCATTGTCCTGATGGCTTTAGTTTATTCATAACTGCTAAGACTGATGACACAAGAACTAATCAGTAATAATATTTTAGCTCAGCTCTCTTTCTTAATGATATTATTTAGACAAGCTGAACAAACTCTCCATAGTTCCCATGTTGCTGCTATTTATCTTGGAACACAGCAAGAGAAAGAAAGCATCAGGATAGTACCTTGATGTCTGAAAAGTTCAGATAAACACAGCTTTCCAAGTGGTGGGCTTTTTGCAATCCCTCAAGAAAATCTCCTTTTCAAATAGCAAACTGTGTTTTACTGATGTGTGGATAAATCCAATTCTTAAAATATATGTATTGTTGATTAAGGTTTACTTGCCTTTTAAACTTGTAGAGGATGAAAGCCCCGACTATGACTAGACAGATAACAAAGAGAACCACAATAGCCCAGTACCCACTGCCTCCTCCAATCCTTTGAGAGTCTGAAATAAAAAAGAAATTAAAAAAACAGCTTAGCACATCCTCTTTCAGACCAGTCATATTCTTGGGCTTTCTTCTGAATTGCTAAGTCAAAAACATTTGCTGTTATTTGTGTAATCTCTTCTCTTCAGTCCATCTGTAGCCTCTTCAAATAGGCAACAACACAAAATTAATTGGTGACTTATTACTGAAGGAGAGAGAACCAATTTCAAAAAGAACTCCTGAAGATTTAATTATTTGCACACATAGCGTTGTTTTTTCTAGGAATCTCAAGTTATCATAGGAAATTATCACATACCCTAACTATATATGATGCAAAAGCAGGGCTGTATTAATTACACAGATGGAGAAACTATGGCTCTGAACAACAAATGGGAAAGACTGGAGTGAACATGGGATTCTTTTAATTCCAGATTTTTGTGCTGGCTAATGAACGTTCTCTCTTTAAGTGAGTGATTTCTACAGTGACCAGACTAGATGCTGCAGAGAAACTGTAGCATGATACTACATTAATGAGGCTAGATAAAAAGATACCTTTGTCTTTTACAGGGAGCTGACAGATAAAATATCACTTATATCAGCATTTACATAAATTGATTGTGGTCAGCTAAGGTATTCTGCCACAACACATTTGAGTAACAGACAAGAATATATTATGGGAGATGATACACAAAGATTACAGGACATTCTCATAGGAGGTTCTAGTTAAAGCTGAACCTTCTGGTTAAAGCATCACTTTAACACATCTCTGTTCAAAATATACACGCATGAACACACACTCTCTTCAATCAGTTTCTAACTACAGAGTGAATCCAGAGGTGCAGAAAATACATGCCAGCAAACCCTGTTTCCAGTTGTTTAAACAGGAGAAGGTAGCTCGTATATCTCAGGATAGGATTGGCAATGCAGTGCAGCGCTGTGTGGAGACCCTACAGCAAGTTTCAAATCAGTTGATCTGTCTATGGGACACAGCTTGGTGTCATGCAGAGATACAAGGCTATGTTCCAGATGCATGGAGTTTTATTAGCAGAGTTAATGACAGCTGAAGTAAGGAAGCTCTGCTTTCTTGGCAGCTAATGCAGTCAAAGTGCCTTTAAGTTCGTCAGGTGGCTTTTTTTGAAGCCAGGTTGGCTCTTCCTTCATGGCAGTGTTTTGTTCAGTATAATCATTTACTTAATGCCATGGTTATACAGAAAAGAGCAAGAGTGAAACAGCGGGAAGAAGTTTCTGATACAAACCACAAGGTATGGTGAAATTAAAATATGTAAGAAAGATTTATTTGACGGTGATAACAAATACCAAGTGTGTGTATATGTATGCATATATGCATGTGTGTGTATATTTACATACACACACACACACACATATATATAAAATATATATATAGATATAGATATGGAGATTTTCTCCTTAGCCTATCAGAACTCTAACAGTCATTCACAGGTTGTTCTGTTGGGAGCTTTGTTTATATATTTACCTGAACCGGAGTCAGCTAAAGTCACTAAGACCCAGTATCCTCCCCTCAGAAAGAAACTGATGTTGTGTGCATTCAAGGCCTGCTTTATAGCCGCTATCCTCTGAAAATATAAGAGAGAATGTCAGATGTCTTTCAGTTGGTTCTACTTTGAGAAACTCAGTGTTCTAAAAAGTAAAACCTCTGGTTCATTATATGGTGAGAAACTCAGTAAACACTTGTCAACAATGAGTTGAAATCTTAAAGAAATTCCATATTTAAAAATCATGCAAAACTCTGCAAATGGTAAATGTTGAAAATGTCAAATCTTTATAGCCAAATCTTTCTTTCTGCTTACTAAATCCTTTACATTTACCCATTATGTGACAGACAGTATCTCATTTACATGCACTGTTGCATTTACCTCAATCATAACTCACACAATGCATAATCCATATTAAAAACTTTATCCATTCCTCTAACCATATCAGCAGATGAGTTGCAATATCACTTTAGATTTCTTGCTATGAAAAGTAACTATTTGACAGTGAACTGTACGTCATAATTTAACTCACTTCCTTAGCTATAATGGGATGGATTCCATTTATATCCAATTTTTGACAGTATTCTGTACAAAGACATACTTCCATCCATGTGGAAAAAATTAGGATTCCTCCTATTTTTCTCCAGTGGACAGAGCATACTAAAATATGGGCTCTCTCATTTTTACGGGGCAGAACCATTAAATATACCATCATATCCTAAGCCCAGATGACAAATTGTCTGAATTTTCCCTTTCACTTGCGTCTTCAACATGGGTAATTTTCTGAAAGATCAAAGCCAGTTTTATAGTCCATGCCTTATAATTCAGGATACGACTTCCCACAGGATGCCAAATTAGAAATATACTTTATATCCATGAAAACTTCAAGAGCAACTTCTTTTATGATATTATCAATTATGGTACTCATTTCTGACAAGCCTTTGCAGTATAATAGATAGAAATCCTTGCAGTATCCCTCACATTACAGACAGAGACTTCACAAAAGTTCAAATTCGAATATCCTCACTCATATTGAGGAATATCTAACTTCTGAACTGACTTTATTACATTTTTTGTGGGGTAATTATTCAACATAAGGGTGAAACAAGCATGGCCTCACTTATTTTACAWGAAAATTACTCCAGATAGTTCTTAACTATTTATCTTCTTGTCCAAAATCTGAAAAGAGAATACATATCACAACTATATTGATTAACAGACTTTAAAGCGATGCTGAAATAGTTACTCGTCTCTGTCCAAGCTCGTTCACTCATTCATAGGACACAATGCAAGAGGGACAACTGCTTTAGGCTAATCTAACTTTCAGGCACTAAACACAATTACTGAGCCCCATAACTTATTTATAGATATATCATATTTTCCTGGCAGGTACTTAAGGAATCCAACATTTGCTTTGGCTTTTGTTTAAGAAAAACTTGTTCACTATTTCTCTATCCATCCCTGTGTTCTCACCCAGACCTGTTTGAATTACACTTCCAAAGGTCAAAGATTTGAATCTAATTTCTCATTTTTAACTGTGAATCCAGSCAAAGGCTTGTGTACTTGTATAACATTGATGAATGTTTCAGTATTCACTGGGATTTTTATGCCATGAGGTATTTATTGAGCACAGCAACGTCACCTCTCCAACTTTTTAGAAAACAAACTCCGTGTTCTGAGCTCTCCAGAGTCTCTAAGTTAAGGTACTTATATTAGCATTTTAATTGTCTATCTTTTTTTCTGTATGCTTTCCAATGATAAAATTTGAGAATGTAACTGCAATGGCTCCTGTACTGTGGTATCAGAAGGCAAAAAAMCAAACAAACAAAAAAACCCCCAACAACAACAACAACAAATTTCACTATTCAAACTCTTACCCATCTGCTACATCCAGGGATCTTACTTGCTCATTCTGCCAAAGCAACTCATTGGAATTTTCATTTAGTAGCTTGTCTAGATAGATCCCTAAATCTTCTTCAGAGTCATTGCTTTCCTATAATTTTAATGCACTTTAATTTACTCTTTCAAATGGATTCATCCCACCTGATATTAGATGTGTAATGAAAGTGTTTAAATTCAGAGACCAAGTCTTCCTCCGTAGTCAATGATAAGAACAAAATAATTCTGAAATTGCTATGCTGTTAAAATCAGGTGACAACATTCTCAGTCTTTATTTCTACATGCATAAACTTATGTTTGAAAGAAAGTGGGCTTTTGTCTGAATGGAAACAGACTACAGAATTATGCAAAGGGCTCTTCTTTACTACTATACTTTCAGCTTATTAACAGTCTTTGTATTGCCGGCTACTTTTATCAGTATTAACTTTTATACCAGATCACTAATGAACTTAATAAATAGCCTCAGATCATATAAATCCATGTAGAATGCCACTAGAAACTCCCCCAAGGAGGTGCTCTCTGCCTGACCTAGAAATTATTGCCTTTAATGGACCTTCTGAAATCACATAGTATCCTAAAACTAAAAGGTTTTCTTCCAAGAACAAATGGGTTCTCTTTAAGGGAACGCATTTCATAACTAAGTCTAAGGTAACAATTTTAAGGGCGTCTCAGCCCAATGTGCAGAAAACATTCTGAGTTAAAGAGGAATCCACACAATAATTTCAGAACATAGATGTGAGAGCTGGCACTAGCACCACAATAAATAATATCCTTTCAGTGAAACACGAGAAGAGGGAAGTGTTAAGGGCCTTCAAGATTGTCTTCTCTTACATTCATCTTTAAACAAGTGTTACTATGAGTCCTTTTCTATTGACTTAACCAGTTACTGCTTGTAAGTTTACATAGGGTATATTTTAAAGATATTTCCTGAGTCACAGTGGATTCTGATACAACACGTATTTTATCAAAACTTGTGCCAGTCAATTCTAAATCAACAAATTTATATGCACGTCAACAATTAGTGTCCCTTAGCAATAATAGAAAAATAGAAATTTAGGCAGCTTGCTCAGAAGTCTGGCTCTACAACCTGCGCTCTTTAAAACAATCACAGTGTTGGGATTGAGACTAGTATACTTGACTTTTTCATTCCATAGCATACGTTGCAATATTTGCTTCCTTTGTTCCTTCATTTGCTCCTATTTTCTGTATGGGTAATCTCCAGTGACCACTGGTGTGACCTGGTCCAACCTAACAGTGTCAGAAATGTACAACTCTTCTCCAGATTACAATTACTTTCACCTTTCACTGCTTCTGTAGTTCCAGAAACCCTGGGCAAGGTCAGGTCTTAAAGGGGGGGGACTATTTATTATAGAAATTGTGCCCTGCTAAAGTACTGTACTCTTCCCCATAGTCCCACTGAACAGAAGTTCTCCCAAATCATTTGCAACATGTGATTGTTCTTCTTTACTCTTTAGAATAAGTAGCAGGATATTTTCTACATAAAAATGAAAAAAAACCTGAGAATATAATTGAATATAACTGATGATATACTTCAAGCTGCCTTGAAGCACAGCACTAATAACAGTTGAGATTTAAAGGGAACTAATACACATAACATTTTGCACTAAAATAAAAAGTTAGCAGAACCCAAGGGTCTATCATCATCTGTTTTTTTTAAATTATTAAAGGCATCCTTTCCATATTTGCTTGGAATAAATGAAAACAATTTCCTTTAAAAGCTGCACCTCACTTCTTGAAGAAGTGGAAAGATTCAAAGAATTTTCAAGTGGTAATACACACATAGTTCATGATGGGCTTACTACTAAAATAATTACCTATTAAAATCAACTATTTCCTGCAATATARTTATGATTCGGACTCCCAGAAATTCTGACTATGATTACAGAGGGAAAGCAGTAAGGTTTGGGGGTTGCAGTGGAGGGGAAAATTCTGTGCATTCACACCATTCTCTGTGTATTTTGCAATAAAACACCTGTTCATTTACTTGAACAACATCAAAATACTCCTTTGGACCTTCTCAAGTGTACCACATCAATTCCATGCACAATCTACAGGTATCACGGTAATCTGAAGAGCTTTGTCTTACCTACTTTTCCAGCTCTTTGGATACTGTGACCTCATTTCAAAAAGTGGTAAAATGCCCTTTAAAATTAATGATACCTTACACTGTTATTCTCCATAACTTGCAAGACTTGAATTGCAAGATACAAGTACAGAGTTGAGATCTGCTCCTTCTCTGTCACGACACAAGAACAAGTATCATAAATTCCAAACCAGAAGCAAGGGCCAAACAGTAACCTGATTTCCTRCTGGCCTAGGGTCTTTTATTACAGAGGAGATATGGTTTGGAAACAGGTAGGGAGAATCTTATGTCTGATTTTCATTGCTGTGTTCACTGCACTGGTTTCTTGGTACCTGAAAAKGATATTTGCTCATAAAGGCAGAAGCTACCTGCTTGATGCTCTTTACAAAACAGGTCAACTATTAAGGTTCTATTTCAATTGTATCTGAAATCTAATTTGCTTCTAAAGACAGTGAAGAGATGGTTCTTGCCTCTTTAGAAACACCAATGTTCAAAATACACCTTTTGTTCTACTGTATCTTCACAGACTGGMATGCCATCACTGTTGTTTCTGTTTAAAAAACATATCGGTATTAATTATTCTTGAGAAATACAGTGATAACAGTAAGCACTAGTTTCTGCTGGGGAGAAGAACATGTGCTGTTGCAAAAGTACTGTATGTCTGCAAATGCATCAAGAGGGACTGACGCTAAGTCTATCATAGGCTGGCACCGAGTGAGATGATAGATAATTGCTTCTTCTCCCTCTTCTCATGTGGTAGGATCTATCCTTGAATACAGAAGATGCACTATACACTGTCAAACACAACAGTCATAACTGTTCGCATTTATGTCTCTCTTCAGAAGGGAATTTCATGAGGTTAGGGAGCACCTCTTAATTCCAATAAAAACAATGATAGTACAGCCATTGATTTCAAAGTAGGATGAAGATTGTCCTAACTAGACATACATTTCTCTGATTACCTTATCACTAGTTACACTCCTCTTCCTCTTTGGTTGGTTTGCTGGTAGTAGCACATGCAAGTCAGCTGTTGTGGGCAGACCAGGTTTCACAACCGTCACAAGTGTTTCTTCAGGTATATTAGTTTCCTGTGCAGACAAATGTATGTGGTAAATTAGAAGACAGTGTGCTTAAATTTTTCACTTCTAATACTTTGTAAAATACATAAGTAATTCCATATAGGTCTCTAAGTCTTTGGTGTTCAGATCCTTAACTTTTAGAGTGGATTATACAGGAAGATAAATTATGAATAAAGCCCAATATTAATTAACTAAAATGTGAGTGGCTCTTTGCAGATTTGAAGTGTTAAACATTGTTATCACATCAAAGAGTTTTAGTGGCATCATGGAAAGAGGCAAAACTAAGAGATATGCAGTTTTAGCAAAACTCTAATGGTTGCATATTTTTAGGGTAGCTTTAAAAAAAATCCTAAGTGATTCAGGATCCTTTGTGGGCCATTCAGACGCTTAGTAGACTTAAAAGGGCATATTCATTATACCTAACTTTAGCTTAGGGAGGCTACTTTTCCATGTGTGTTTAATTGGCAGAGAAAAGTCTTCCAGAGAGCGATTTAAAGCACCTAGGTTCAGTTCCTGAAACTGTTCTTTATGAAAACCTGCACCCCACCCACCCCACTGAAAGTCAAATGCATCCCTTTCCAAATAAGCTTTTGCGAATTTTATTTTTAGTCCCATATTCCTCACTGTGTTATATAAGACAGTGTCAAAATTCTAACGACAACACCCTGGGCATTTCTCAGAAATTCCATTAAATTGTTCATATGCTTTTGCAGATGATTTAGTAGGTATTAAAATTCACAGGCAATTCTATAAGGGAGCTAATTATTTGTTTGACTGACCCTTGTTATGGAATGAGTTTAAGCTGATAAAAGTGGGAATTTATTTTGATTTTACATTTAGTATGTGAACCTAAAAAAGCAGGAAATGGTATGAATTCAAAATTCCAGATCCTGAATTCYCATATGCACTACTGCAAACTCCCCAAAAGTCCAGTGACTTCACTGGCAAAACCTGCACAGTAAGGCTGAATCTTTCTTCACACTAAAACCTTTTAAAAAAAACTGTCAACCCACAACTCAGTGATATTCTCCTCATGAGAGTCAGCATGCGCATACTCCATTGCTGGCAGTGTGTGTATCTGAAGAATATAGTTCTAGAGCTCTCTGGTTTTATGGAGTGCTCTTTATTTATGCCACAGAACTGCTGCATGACTTTGTACTTATATTTCATCTACAGGATTCAACTTTTCCCAATCCATATTTCACTTGCAAACATGATCTAAAAGAACGGCTGTAGCAAATACATGCTCGTGCATTTTATGTAATTTTCAAAGTTACACATATGACATTTTATGTTCTTGTTGTTTTGCTCTGTTTTTTACAACGAGACCAAGTCTTTCATATTACACAGTACCCTTTATTTAACCCCTAGGTATATCACATTTAAGCTACTCTTCTACTCTTCCTGTTTTGGAGTCAGCACTATTTGCCAGTACAGCTATCCCAAATCCCAGAGACCAATATTTAGCATTAATTGCCAATTAGGCTGTGTTACAACTAAAATTTCTGTACTACAGTATCATCATCCACAGACTGCATGTAAAAGTGACACTAGGCTCAAACTTGTTTGAAATGTGGCTCATGGGGTTCATTTTATTGTTTTGTGCTGCCTACATTTTTCTAAATGAGAAGGCACCAACTTAACCTTCAAGCTTTATGACTGGAAAGGGAGCATTTTATGAGCAGTTTGAGAGAGCACCTTTGCAAGAAGTCGTGTTACTAGTCGCCCTATGTCTTCCCGCCATTCTGGTACGTTGGGGTTGTACATGTCCAGGTGCTTAGTAAACTTCAGAGAAAGAACATGAAAATGATCTGGAATGGCAAAAGAAACATTTTTGAACAATTAACAAACAGGATTGCAAAAACAGTTTTGTAGAAATAAAAGCTGAAAATATATTTTTGGTATTATTTTATGCGCAGTGTTGCAGTACTTAGGAAACCTATTGTTATGTGTTGTTCAAAAAGAAAAAAATGACAAACCCTTCCCCAAGGAGTCTACAGTCTAAACAGCATGAAGCAAGATTACACTCCTGTCAGTCAGTCAATTTCTTTCTGTATTTTCCTCAACATCATCAAATTTGTGCCTAAAGATAAAAAGGCAATAAGAAAAAAAACAAACAGATTTACATTCATGGTTTGGGGTTATAACCTTCCCAATAATTTTCCTTAAGAAAATACACCACACAAACATGGTTGGTTTCTTTTATTTTTAATGGGAACGTGCCAATGGAATCTATTCTCACTGAATCATAAACATCTGGTTTTTGCTCATTTCATGTTCCTGTTTTTCATGCAAAATGAATACTTTACGTATTCTATAAGCTAGCTATGAAAATAAGAACAGAAATGATAAGCCAAAGGCTAACTACTGCCCTCTTTGAAAGTAAAAATAAGATACACTCACAACATTTTTGTGGATATTGTCCAAAATATCTGAAATGCTAGAAATGGGCTATTCCTCAGTAAACAGGCCTCTAACAATCTTCCATTTCTCCTTATAGGCTCATTGGAAGAACACCTGAAGAACTTAATACAGAGCAAATAAAAGAGATCTTTTGGAATGTATGAATGATTCAAACCTGGCTTCCTGAACAGTTTAGACAGAGTCATATTTTAATGGGATTTTTTGAAGGATTTTTTTTTATTTTGCTCGTGACCACTACTTTCTTGCTCTTTGTGTCAGGATTTGGGAATGCTAACAGTAGAAGCAACGTTGGAAAGCCAAAGTCATTGAACTAGTCACGCTAATAGGGTTATATTTTTAAAGCTTTCTAAAAAATGGATGCACTTACAAGTGGCAGAATAAACATTAAATCGATTTATCCTAGAAAAGGGGAGGGTTCATAAAAGCTCTGTTTAGCATAAGTGTGGTTTTTACCATTATTTTACATTAATAATACTAAAAGCAAAAATAACAGAATCTTCTTTCATTGTTCAGACAATAGAGATGTATCATTTCGTGCATCTCCAGGATATAGGAAGGCTTTTAGATCTGCATAAAAAGAAGCTTTCTTAGATATTGCAGTTGCTACATGTTACAGCACAAATACAAATGGATATAATTCCTCAGCACTACATTTTTCATGGTATATCATGCCTTGTCACCCCATTATATGACACAGCAAAACACACCAGGACATAACTCAAAACAAGAGCTGAAGGGTTACACAGTATTTACAGGAGAGCTATATTTGATCCAGACTCTCAGATAAACATCCAAAGGACAGGTTCCCTCATTGTGATAAAAGGCAATTATTTTACATTGTTTTTATTGCTGAGAGTATATACACAACTAAATTTTCTCTTTTCAGAGGTATTAAAACTATTGTACTTAGGGATTCTAACAAATTCTCTAGTCATAAGCCAAAATGCTACTTTAGTGCTATTGTTCGATATAGGGTTTGGGAGCTACAGTAACATTTTCCATAAGCAAAAGAAACAAAGGATTTCACAGGAAACCATTCCATACAATCACACTATTCAACTTCGCAGGGTTACCTAAAGAACAGTTCAGCCCTTTAAATTTAGAAATTAAACATGGCATTAGAAATAATTTTACCACAGGTTCCATTTGCTAAGTGCTGGTTTAAGAGGTATACAATGTAAGTATGTGCGACAAACAAAAATATTGAACAGAAGTAAAGTGTCTTACCAAAAACGTGGACAACCTTTGAATCCTGAAGCATGGAATTCCCACAGGAAGCTTGCACTGTAACTCTGACTTCACCTGTCTCAGCAAACCTTGCCACCAAAAAGCTCTCCAGTGTAAGAAGTGGCTTTAAAAACAAGAAAAAGTTCAAAGTAGATTTTTAGCAAGAACCATGAGAATAGTGTCTGAAGTGGCARTCATCAAAAATTTTCAGCAAAAAAGATTTCACATGAATTATTTTCTAGAACACTAGTCAATATTTTATTAAATGGCTCAATTACAATTTTCGACATAGGAAATTCCTTTCTCTTAATGGATTCTCTATATACAGAATCGTTGCCAGATTGGGCAAATATTTCTTTTAGAATAATTGGCAGAGCATTAGGCTTTGATTCAAATCCCACTGAAACAAATGGATTTTGAATCAGGCTCACAAAGCTTTACAAGATCATATTCAATGAGCCATTTGCCTCAAAAAATGTGAGCTATAGTTAAGATCAAATGGATTAATTCTGTCAGCTTCCAGCATGACCCATGGAAGTTCATCAGCCTACTGTAACTTTAAGGTGGAGCTGAGATATTGTTTCCTGACCACACCTGGATGAATTACAAAACCCTCCACAACACTGGCGTGCCTGTTCTAACTGTGGCCGAGCCAATAATAACAAACAGATACAGGCCAGGATTATGGTAGATAGCACATTTACAAGAAGAAAGTTCATTGTGCTTATCTGAAAGTATTCCTGTCTCAGACACTGCTCTTACTCTCTCTCATGAGGAAAATATTTTATTTATCTATTATTAAAAAAAAAAAATCTTAAAAAGAATTAACCCAGCTAGAGAAGAAACATTCCAGATAGAAATACTTGGATATTTATTGCTTGAGGGTATTTGCATCTAGTCTTTCTATCCCCAAATATCATTATCTTGTTTGAATGCTCTTACTCTTTTGATACTCTTTTAGACAGGAAATGGTCCATAAATTTAAATCAATTCTAAAAGGGAAATTTCCATTTTCACATAAGTAGCAATAAAGCAAAATGAACAGCCTAAAATATGCGATTAAACAATGGGATTCAGGTATTGTTTGTCAGAGAATATAACCAGCTACGTGGAATGAAAGATGGTCTACATGAAGTCATGTAAGGTGAGAGTATTTTTGTTAGAGTAAAAAGTGTCACTCCATCTTTATTGGAAAGAGGTTGAAAATAATCTCAGTCAAACTATTCATGTACCTGAAGATTGTCTCCTATCCACCAGTAGAAGACTGTCAAATTAGGGTTCTTGGGCAATATGATGGCTGTCAGATTCACCTCCTGGTTTCTGCCAATGACTGGAACCACTTCCAAATTTAAAGCCTGCAATGGAGCTGGAAAAAGTTCCCAAAATATCACTAAACAAGAATCCATCAATTTACCAATGCCTCTTTCACTAAATGCCTCTCACCTCCATAATGGCCTGCACAAGGACCTCACTAGGTCCTGAACTTATTTTTCCCTCCTCCTTCTACAACTGTCTGGAAAGGTATGTTTGGAAGGACTGCATTTCAGTCAAACTTAAAAAAATCACAAACAAAATCCTAGAGCAATGTGACAGATGAATGTACTTCTACAACGTATTTTTCTGTGTGCATGTCCAGTTCTAGAGACCAAAAATCAAATATACTCCAGTTAAAAAGAGGAAAAGGCAATCTCAGCTTTTTTATTTAAGCAATGAAAGATCAAATGAACAGAAATCTAACAAACCTCTCAAACTGCTAAGGGAAAAGCAGAAAACTGAAAAAGAAAGTTGCTTACTGTTCATTTTCATTACAAAATATCAGCTGTTAGGCTCATATCATACATAATCTCTCATTAATGCATACTTTAAAATAAATATGTACAGTGGGAGCATTTCTTTGCAAATCAAGAGATAACCTCTGTACACTAAAACGGGCTTTTAGAATAAGTTTATTCCTTTCTGAACTTTTGCCTACGAAGGCTGAAAACATTATTATAAGTATTTATATAAAATGTATAAAAGAAATTCATCACTAAAATGTTTTTACGTGCTTCTTAATGTTGTACATGTAGTTTGCTTCACAGTACAGTAATACTATTGAAAGAAAAGCTCTGTCTCAAGAGTTCTCTGTTTATATCTTTTTCAGAATGTCCAAAGGTAAAAGATTTATAATATTATAAAGTGATAACTAGAATTTCTTAACTTAAGTTGCAGATTCTATTCAGGATACCAAAGTACTGTACAGTCCAAAATGCATTTATTACATAGAATGAATACTAACCCACTAATATTTGTTCTAAGTATCTTTTAACTCATTCAAAGGCCTTTCATCTCAATTCAAACTTAAAGGTACTCACATTGGTCCAGGGCCTTTCTCTTACTCTCTTTCATTAACTGAATCATTGCCCATTCACTCTGACTAGGAGATTAAACCTCTCTGAGAGCAGGTAGCCTGAATTCTACACACCCTGCTTTTTTCCACTTCACTTCTACCAGACTGTTTGCTGCTTCACTGGAACATAAGATACTCTATTTTTATTCTGCGTTTTCTCTGATGACTGTCTAAACATTTAAGTGAATTCAAGAAATACTGGGTGTTTAAACAATTGGTTTCTTCAGCACCTTCTTTGTGAAATTGAATTAAAACACTCCTCCCATTGCTGGTGTCTTGGGGAAAATTCAGAAACTGTAGGAATTCCATTAAATCTGTTATTCCTCAAAATAAGTTTTCTTTCTGATAATACAAATTAAAAAAGCCTGGAAGGAATCTGAATCACTGTTTTGATTTTGCAATACATTTACTTTTTCTAAGAGGAAATTGATCATTTTGAGATATGGTTTTGGTCCTGAAGAAGGTCAGTTTCTTTTTCAAATTTTTTACAGGGTCAGCTGTTTGGCACTTGAATCATGCCCGATTTTACAGTTTGCCATTCCTATACAGTAAAGACCTAATAATAATTATTGTGACTCCTTCCATTTGTCTGAGTTACACAATTCCAGAATGTATTTGAATGGGTTTCTTTGTGTAAAAATCATGATAGTGCCCTTGAATGTATAATTAGGAATGAAATTGAGTTATATGATTTCTGTTTAACCAAGCTACAATTTCAGTACATTTTTCAAAGCTTCCTGATTCTCCATATCAATTCCTACAACCTCCGCCTTTCACATTCACAGACTACAGGGATCATGGTTTCAATCACACAAAAAAGAAAATGTATGCCTAGTCCTTCTTCAGTTTTTTTTTTATTCTGGGTTATCTACTCATATTTATACTATCAAACTTGCTCTAGTTTCTCTTGCAGTTTATTACCAAGTTGTAGATTTTGTGCTGTAGATTTTGTGCTCTGCATCAGGAAGCATAATCTGGATCACAAACCAAAGTTTATTTAATTGTTCTTCAATACAGGACATTCCATACTGACAGAATTTGACAGGAGCCAAAAACAACGCCTTCATCATTCGCCCCTCATAAAGTCTACTGGGAATACATCAGGAGGAGAGAGTGAAAACTTAAGAATTTACGGACAATTCTGCTTTCATGATTTTCCACAACGAAAAATTACCTTGAACCAACGTTTCTCTGGAATGTGAAAATATCGGTTTAATTAGTGATAGTTAATTTCCTCAAATATTGTAATTTATTTAGAAAACTAAACTGTGTAAATCAAATACCAAACATTTATTTAAGCAGGAAGGGTATAATCTCTCCATGATCCTTCTATATCGTATGCAATATCCAAGGGCAAGCTCCAGATGTGCTCAGAAATTAACCAACAAATCTGCTCTTAGCAGTCCATCCTGTCTGAGTATTTCAACACCAAAGTCCTTTAAGGCAGCGGTCATTTTATTCTTGTAAACTGCCACAGGCTCTGCAATTTGTAAATCCACTGCATAAAACACAATTGGCATCTTTTATTTTTACTGTTTATCCAGATGTAGGCCAAATCGGAAGCACATTTTGAGAAAGCAATTGTTCAGCTTTCCATCAGGGCTTGTTACTGCTTGTCATTCTCTGAACAATAAGAAGAAATTCTCCCTGGAGAATGTTACACAGTTTTTGCTGTTCATTGCTTGTACAGATCTACCAACTACTTCGGTGCTTAATCTCCCTCTCAGCACTTAGAAGCTCCTAAAAAGTAAAAGTAAAGCCCTAAAAAGTAAAAGTAAAGCCTTAAGTAAATTCTCCAACTCCGGAGCTGTAAAATGCTATTACTAGATTTAAAAAACAAAACACAATACAATAAACAACAAAGAAAAATATAATGCAACTGAGGCAGAGAATTAGTTTCTGATCCTTTCCATTTGATCTCAATAGCAGTTTTGCCATTAACATTAACGGATTGGTCTCCATCCGGTTAATTGAGGCAGAACTGGAAAAACTCTGGATTCAGGGACACTGAATAGTAAAATACAGAAACATCAGCAGTTACTAGACAGGCTGGCATAAAACACACAGATTTGTGCACAGCTTTGTATGTGGTTTCAGTGCTTTCTATTGTTTTGAGATTAGTGATAGAAGATACCACTCACAACGGTGGGAAACAGATACCTGGAGAACACAAGATGAGTATCTTTTCTTTTGATGTTACTTGTTTCTGAGTTTTTGACAAATCTGAAAAAAGGCAAAGCCATAGTTGTCTTGAATCTTGAAGGAAGAGAAAAATTCAGTTCCAGTTATGAGTTTCCTTCTTAATTTTAATTATGAGATGACTGAGGTACATTAAGCTTCTGATGGTGCATGATATTCCCAGTGCTGTGCAGTTCTTTTCTTTTAAATCTACTTGATAGTTTTTATTTGGATCTTAATTAAGAAGGGAGGGGTAGATTTCTCTGTCAAGTGATACTGCCTGCCAATATATAGTTAAATTCAAGTAATACATTAAAACTCTGTGAGAATAAATTTAACTATCTAAATCTAGATTCAAGTACTTTAATAAGTAACCTGAGTTTTAGAAATGTTGAAACTTTGATTTTTCCACCAATACCTACTTTTAGAAAATCATGTAAGAGCAGATACATTTTTCAGTATGTCGGTTCACTTGCTTCACACAGTGGATGTAGACTGAAGTGTTATATTTTAGCTGCTAAGATTGCCAATGGGGTCTTGAGTCAAGACAAAGGTCAAACCTGAGATTTGAACTGAGCCATGTGTGCTATTTAATGCTGTTCAAAGACTAATAGACCGTTCTTCTCCCAAATCTAAAGAAAACTAACACTGATCTCCTAATACATTAGGTTCACAAGCCCCTGCATTAAGAATATACAGCAGTGCATGACTGTATGAGATTATTGAAAAAAATGTGTTTTTCCTAATTGTGACTAGTAATTTTTTTTGCCCCATAGTTGTCATAAACTTTTTATGAAGCTATAAAAGCAAGAAATCAAAGAGATGACTTACAATTAACTTGGACAAACATCACAGCCTCATCATGTCCAGCAACATTCTCAGCCTTAACCGAGACACGATAAATCCCAGGGTTCTCGTAACGGTGACGAATCGGTTCTCCAGTCATTGTAAGGTTCACATATATTGCCTTAAAGCCATCTCCAAGATCTACCTGGTATTTGGTATTCAATATATCACCCTAAAAGGAGAATATATTAACAGTGTTTTAAATGACCAGAACTCAAATAGACAGGATACATTATTATCACCATTTCTTGAATAACAGCAGCATTTCCAGCACCAGCCAGATGTTTTAACTAGATTGCAACAGTTGCAGTAAAACCATGAAACCCATTACAAAGATTTTGGAGCAACAGATGTTGTGCGCATTAATAGGGATAATATTAATCATCCTCAATAAGGCACTGTCCTAAAATAAAACACCCCAGACTACTAACAAGGCTGTAAGCATTCCRCAACACAGAAACCACCTTTGCCTAATGTGTCTGGACATTAACCAGCACAATGGTGCAAAGCAACCCCAAGTTCTAGGGTTATGCTCATATGATTGCAAACATCTGAGTATTGCTGTTTAGCAAATTACCACTCATCCAGTGGCCTGTGTTAACTGACCAACCGTGAACTTCTAACCTACGCAAATATAAAGCAAAATTAATTGGTTTAGACCATCTTCACAGCACCTTGTAATTACAGCCTCTCTATATGGCCTTTAAGACCCAACCTAGTACGCTTGCACAGAGGTATACTGCATTATACAGAACTACTAGCACATTTAGAACTAATATGTTYTACTGCAAAATTAGATACATGCTTAATGAAGCAGAGAACTGAGCTGAGTTTGGAAAAGAACTTAAAAATCCAATCAAGTATTTCTGCTACTTCAAGCATCTCATATGCTTTATAATTCACAATACCTTTAAATATTCCTTTAAATGACACTGTCTTCCAAAAGTTGGCCCTAAAATACTGCAACGACTGATACTGTTGTCAGAGGCACCATCACTCATGTTGCTACAGTGTGGCTGCTGTGGAGTAAAGTCAGGCCTGTGCTGTGTGGACTGGCCATGTGGATGAAGCCTGAGGAAAATTCATTCTAGCTGTCAAAAGCAATGCTTTCTTAATACTGTGGCTCCAGCAGCAGTGCTGGCTTAGCATGCTTCCCTTCTTCCTCTGCTGTCTATAATATGTTCTTGCTCTTTATGCCACAGTACATTGCCATCACAGTTGTGCAACTAAAACAGGTTGCGGGGCCAGAGTTGGTAGAAAATTCTCTGTATTGTGAAAACACAGTGTTGGTCTTACAATTTTCATTGCCTCCAGGAAAGGAATTTATACATTCATACACTTGTCAGGTGACCTGAATGGCAATCAGACTAGAGAAGGATTGCAACCCATCAAAGTGTTCAAAAACTACTTTCACATGAGCTGCTCTCTGAAACAAGTCTACATCAGAACTTCATCCCCAAAGGCAGCACTAACGTAAAATCAAAGTAGGCAGCAAAGCCTRGAACTTTCAAACCCTTGTATCACACAAGGAAAGAATACTTGTTTGGAGGTTTTTTTCTACTTTTATTATTTTGCAATTTCATTGATTTTCTTCCATATGAAAGAGCAATGCTTGTAATTTAAGAGAATACTCATAATAAGGAACCTGTACAGTTATCAAATATCTAAACCCCATGTTTCAACATACACAAAGGACCTTGAAAGTGCCTTAATGTGAGCATCTTTTTTCCAAATAACATCTTTCTTTTGACAACAGACGGGTAGAATTTAGCAGACGAGACAATATATTATTAGTTTAAAGCACAAGAGATGTCTTCTTGCCAGCAATGTGCCGGTAAGTGCAATCTCTTTAGATGACATTAGCTTGCAAACAGTTCTTGCTTGCTGTTTCTTATGCCAGCAAGTGCACATGCATATTTTCTCCAGGTGAGAGAGGAACAATATATAGTGTTGAGAGCCAGTAGATGCAACTTTCTCCTTATGTTTTGCTCTAACTCCTTTCCTAATGTAAAGATGCAAGTGCAGTGTTCAAAACACGAAGCCCACTTCTGTTTCCCTGGCCTGGGAAGAAAGATAGTAATGGACAGATAACAAAAGAGTCACATAGGAAAAATGCAGCTAAATCTAACAGGAATTGGGCCTTCCCTCCAATTCCACTGAAAATAGTTATTTTCATGGCATTCGTTATTCATACATCCAGCCAATATAATATGGAAAAAATAATTTTATTCTTATTAATTCTGAAGTCACTTTCACAAAGAGCCCAAAAAGAACTGACACCTGCTTTCTTTACTCCCTGATGCCTGGCATTCCTGCACCTAGCAACATGCATTCATATAAACCAGTAATTTAACACTGTTCTTCAGACAGAGATAGCATGTTTTGGTTTATCTTAGTGGACCTGCTTCTTAAACTCACTAATTGTTATAAATTCTCACGAGACTGCTTTATATATAAAATCTTAAACAATGCGCAGGACATTTGAGTATATTGACTCTTAGCCATAGGGGGCAGCAAACTGTTACATTTCTTGTAAATCTCCATCCAGTTCTATGTACTGAGTAAGCTATCACCAGAAAAGCAAGCATGGGATTCCCTTTCAGACTCCTGGCTTTTGAAGATTTTTGAATAGTTATAAATGTTTTACATATTGACAGAGAGATTCATGAAAGCTTCAGAATCTATACAGTAGGGGAAAAAAGTTCAATTGCCAATCAAAATCATTAGATTCCAAATTACAATCAAATGCTCTACTCTTACAGCAAACACATTTCAAAACTAATTAAGAAAAGAGAAGGAAGTTTAACTTGCCATGCAACTGTCAGTGCACTGCAAGCATTTGGATCCAGAACCTGCTATGTGTTAAGCAGTACTGTGTTCTGCACATAACCCTATTTTATTGATTTTATTACAGAAATAAATCCCAAGTCCCTGATTTATATCACACAGGCTTGCCAAAATGTGTGAATTTACTTCAAGTTCTTGCAAATCAGTGGTGTCAGCCAGGATGTACAATACTCCTATCGCCTGAGCACAACAGTTAGAACCTAGTATCTAAAAAGCAAGCATTAAAGAACGTACCCAGGACAAGCAATACATCTGAAGTTACATACTGCCTTTGGTCAGGGCCTTAGGGCATTGTCTCTCTTAATAAACAGAAAAAATATATATGTCTTTGGCTACACAACTAATACATAATGCACGTTCTTATGCTGTGCTATTTGCTGATTTCTGTAAAGCTTTGCCTGATTCCTTTTTGAAAGGCAGATTTTAAAAATCACTTAAACCACAATATGAAGTGCATTTCTATATAGTTCTCTGATACAACTGGTGAAATTTTCACTCCAAGGAGACTTTGGCACTTCAGTTACTTTGAACGGGGATTTTCCAAGAATTTAATGCCTTTAGGGAACAATGACTGGACATGCAGCAGAGGAGACAAATCCTGTCCTGTGGACAGAACTCCATGGTTCACTGAGTTTACTGAATCGTCAGAACAGAAGTTGCAATACTTAGAGACTCGTTCATCTTTCTCTCAAGCACTAATTAATCTCATACATCAGCAAAGCAGGTAGGAGAGAAATTGGAGTCTGCAATGAACCCTAAACACAGYGAGGAAACTTTCACAAAGTGTTCATTACTACCTGCTCTTGTCTGACAATGAAGGTGATGTCTTCCCCAGGCTTAACAGCCAGGCTTTCTCCTCTGATGCTGATCTGAAGTCCCTTGGGAGCAATCAATGGACACATATGCTGCACTAAGTTCTGTTGCAGGTCTATACCACCTTCACACACATTAGAAACAACTTTTCTGTACCTGCAAAAACAGTAAGCAGCGAGCACAGTGAATTGGAGAYGAGCAGAAGAATGCTTCCAGAGGCACTGAATGCTAGTGTGACAGTTGCTAATGAATAATACTTGGGTTCATCAACAGACAAGATTGCAGCTAATTGAACACACCTTGTAATGCAAAAACTTCGATGATGGATGTTGCCTCTACTAAGTCAAATCTGTTGAAGGAAGAGGGCATGGAGCATGATGAGGATTTTGCTTCCATGCTTTGGAAGGGTCTGTCCCTTCAAATTTAGAAACATGCCTGATCAGTCCACCAGGAACTAGCTATTCCACCATCCTCTCTGCTATACCCTTTCTTATCTTTCAACACTCTTTAATGCTCCAGAGGTCTTGGCTGCTGGATTTTGCTGCCCTTATTTATTAGCAGACTCGGGCCTTAATCCTATCCTATTCTACTTGTGCATTAAATGTGGTGGGCTCAAATCCTAAAGATCAGGAAGAAATTAGACCAAGCAACTCCTGCATTTCCCCAGAACTAATTACTTATCTGCTGCTCTCAAATCTATGCATTTCTTAAAACATTTAAAGCATTTATTTTATGTAACTGTCTAAAAGAGCAAAAAGCCTAGCATTTTTAAGAACTAATAAAGAAACACTTCGAAGTGTACAGTAATTATTTACAGATTGGTTTAACTCAGGTATGTTATTTTTAAGCATCCTTTTAAAATCTGAGTCAGATTTTATTTTTCTGAATTCAAACTTTGTATATCACAGCTGTCAGCCACAACCCAAAAAGCATCATTTTCCTTTGTAAGGCAAATATACACAGAGACCGTGGTTCTATYGCCAGATTTGACATTTCATCATTTGGTTCTCATCTCCACAACCGACAGAGATGAAGTTATGATAAGCCAGAATAGATGCCAGCTGCAAGTTATTCTCAGCACTGACGTCAGACTACACTGTAGTGTATATTCTATGAGCTATTGTTCACGGTTCTCTAAAGTGTTCCTTTGATTCCGCATGTCCCATATGGTTAGGAAAAGAATCTATTCTTTATAGAACTCTTTATTCCTGTGGAAGTGAGAGAGGAGCAGTGGGAAGTTCTCTGAGATGTTACTTATTCCTCACTGTAATTCATTGAATTCATATTGGAAATTGGTCTAAACCAAAGCAAGGTGCTAAAATAAAAGGCTTTGAATGGACATTACTATCAGAAAACTACTGGGAACAAGAACATCCTCCCTCTTTTCAAATGGGTTAGTTTTTGAACCGCTGTGAACATGTAAAGTAATGTTTCTCTCTTTCATGGTTTCTGCACATGATCTAAGTCAGACTCAGAACAGCTTACCACATTTACCATTTTTTACAGTTTGCCTTACTTAAATTTTCTTAAAATCACTTTGTGACCTTTGGTTGGAATATTTTCCCTCACTCTGGAAATCTCTGCAAGCCGGTAGAACATAAAATCAGCTTACCCACTGCTGCTTGTAAATGCCTGCCCCAGCACACAGTCTTCAGGAGGTGCTTCTGGGTTAAACCAAAAGTCAGCAAAACATTTACTAGAGTCCAATTTCAGAGGTGCAGAACGCTCAAACCCATAATCACTGAAAAACATCAACACTGAGTGTGTTACTACCCCTGCTTTATTAGTGAATCTAATTTGGGGTGGATGAGACTACTTCTTTAATAATAAAGGAGAGTTTTTGTAAAACTATCTGCTACCAGCTGAACACACAACTTGATGAAGCCAGTTATGTTTTAAGGGTAATTTCAATGGGAGTTGTGTACACCTGCGGGCAAACTGATTGTAATTACTTTTTCAGTTCTGCAGAATTAACTCTCTTGGGAGCTTAGATTTTTAAAAGGTTTCCCTTGCCATTCAAACCAACACATTTTTCTGTCTTTTGCTTCACTTGCAAATAGAAAGGGTTTGTTTGCTCTATAAATCTAATCCAGTGATCTTTTTTCAAATCTTAATCAATAGAGAAAAACATCAGGATTTGTTCAGTCAGATGAAAAAAACATTTAAAAAATTGCAATGTTTTTAAGAAAAGCAAATACAAAAGCACCCTGTTATTCATATCCACTGCATTGTTTCTTGGTTGTTTGTAGGCCGGTTTGTGCATGGGGAGGGGCAAAAGGAGGGAAATAAAAACATCTCAAAGTAACATTTTACTATTGATAAATCTAAAAGTCCACAGACAGACTCACCATAAGAAGTCAGAGTTCACACATTCACAAACTTTGGATGTGAGAGCTGATGTGAAACTCTTCCCTTTAATGCACCATGATGAAATCTTCCTCTTCCGAAAGCTCCTTTGTTGACCCATGATGCAACGATCACCCTGAACAGCAAAGCACTGGATTTATTGCACACCATAACCTACACCACACAGACGTTGTCTTATGTTGTCACGAGAAAGGCTGGTTTTGTTGCCAAGACTCTGTAAACTTTTATCAACTCTCTACTTAATCATTGATATAGAGCAATCTATAGCAAGTTGCCTATGACAAGACTCTAAGAATGTGACCAATGAATTTGGAACTTGAGATAGACCGTAGAAAAACAGACTCATCAAAGAAGGAAAAATATATATTCAGAATTCTCCCAGTTGAGTCTGCTATTCACAAGACAGTCAGAATTTCTGTTGTGACCCATGGCATATATTCTTCTTTTGACTGAGTGAGTGAAGCACATGTGCTTAAGCCTTCTCCCTTTCCTCACCTCATCACTCTGTGTAAGCTGCATTTGCCTATAAAGCTCTCATATCCACTCTTATCCGCTAATGAGACATTGCAGGGCTGCAGAATATGCCCCATCTGTGGAATTATTTCTCAGTAAAATATATTTCAGGGCACAAATTCAAAGATGTGCATGGAAATTCAAGTGCAATTAAACCCATGTTTCATGTGTGCACAACCCAGGCACAACTCTACAACTGGCTGTTTAAATACTCAAGACTTGATTCAGATAGCTGAAGTTCTATCTAAATCACCATGAATTGGGTAGCTAGTCAAGAGGAAACACCAGGCACATGGTCGCAGATACAATTCAGACTGAATCTAACACTCCGCTGGTAACTGAGCAGCTGCAAGGACTCTATCAAAGTCATTTTAGTAGTTTCTAATTTCTGAAAGACACTTCAGTGTCAGTATCCCAAAATACTTTTATTGTTTAGGTTCAGATCTGCATAACATTCTTAGTGAATACACAGCATTCCCAAATGGAAAGTATAAAATTAGGCATGGGAACTAGCAAATGAGAGTTGGGCAGCTGGAATAATACTGAATAGCATGCAAAAAAGAAACCTGCAGAGAGAGAGAACAAATGTACTGGAAGAATTGTAAACATAATAATCACAATGATTATGAACAAATATGACATATCACGCTTAATGTAAAAAACTCACATTGGGCTCTTTACACAATGCATTGTAAAGAGACTGTAACTGCCCAAAATTGAATTTGGCCAGAGCACCAGGATCAGCACAGCCTTAATACATTACTGCAGAAATGGTATTGCCCACAACAACTGGACTCCACTACATGACTGGTCCACTGACATTATAAATTACTTTTGGAATGGGTCTTACTTATGGCAATTCATATATGAGTACAGTATGTGGTCAGGAAGCTGGCAGAACATATAACTGCATGTTCAAATTGCTTCAATCAATACTACAGATTTTAATTTATGGTATATGCTTGATAATCCAGCAAAACCACCTATTATTATGGCAGACCCCCAAATATACTTCCGTCTTTCCCAGGCTACAGTTCACACTAATAAAAGGAACACAAAATCTTTGCCCATTTTAAACTGTTCTGAAATCAGCAAATACCAACCTAAGGAGATGAAAGCCAGGGAGGTGGCATCCCAGCTCTATTAGAAAACATTTTCATAGCACACAATTCTACATAAATCTGAAAGCTCCTGAAATGTTATGGCCTTTTAATATAAGATTATGAATACCTGTAGATTTGTGAGGTCCCAAGATTCATAGTCATCATCACTGCACTCCCTGGGGAAGGATGGCCTGAAGTCCACCTTCACCAGTTCCCAGTCGGAACGGTAACTAATATGTCCAAAGACTCTGAATAGATCAAAAGCAAGATCTTACAAGAAAGAAATATCATACATTTGAGATTTCAGTTTTTGTTTTTTTCTCCTGATTTCCAYTGGCACGACTCCTTACTAAAAGGTCCATGGCATTTGCTGTTCTTCTTCCTTTTTTTTTTTTAATACATATAATGTGTCTACTTAGAAAACATTTGTCAGTTGTCCATGGAACTCTACAGTGAAAAGATACAGCTCATTGATTAGATATTTCCCCTTCCCAGCAAACTATCTAGGAATTTAATGGAAATATACTACCTTTTCCAACTGGGAACCCAACATTTTTGTCTATTATCTTGTTATATGAAACGCATAGAGATCTCAGATTTTGACCAGAGGTATTAAGGTCATATCAAAGTGCAGAACCTAGGCATCCTAGATTTGATTTCCAGCTCCGCCATTCATTTCTTATGATTATGGACTAACTGCCTCAGTTTTCTGTGACTTGACTTTCATAGCCTTCAAATGGCAATATTGCTATTGATCAAACTCATAGCAGAATCATGAAATTGTATTCATTTCCAAGGAATACTGTGAATGTACACATTGTGCTGGAGAACTCTGACTCTCCTCTTCCCTTCCTGTAAATTCCTTTTTGAAAAAAATGAAAACCTCCCTGCTTAAAAAATCAGGCTTCACTTTCAAAGTGGCCAACATTTTCAAAGTCAAATTTATTTCCAAAACAAAATGGGTAAGTATGACATCCACCAACAAATTACAATAGATAAAGACTCTATTTAGGCAAAAGTCAAATATATTTGTGGTTTGCATGAGAATGTTCAGGCTTATGTAGCTTATTTGCCAAAGAATTTAAGGCTGATTCTGAAGCCAGGAATTTCTGTGCAGTTCATACTGCACAGAGTTCATATTCCAAGCATTCTCCAAACTAATTCACTAATTTTCCTCAGTTTTGTTCAAATCCAGACAGACCAGGAATGGCACAGATTTGCTAAAAGCACTCTGCTGCATACAGTCACTTTTTCACTCGTCCTGAATACCAGGTTCAAAGCAGAACTAGGGTAGACCAGAAGCGAGGATATGGTGGATTCTCTGCAAAGTACAGAGGTAGCAACGTTGCACTAAGACTGTTTCCCAGTAGATGGACAAGGAGCTCCGAAATCTACCACAGAGGCTGAGAACCGTAGAGACTAAAGAGGGACAGTGATTTCCCCTTTTCCTTTCTAGTGTCTCTGCTACTCAACCTTAGTAGAGAGATGTGGATACCATCTATAGATGGCTGCCCATACTGTCCACCTTATAATGACTGAACAATCCATGCTTACAGGAAACTTCACCACACAAGTGCACTTAATTAAACAGAAATATGCATTTCTTTATTTTGTATTTCTTACTCTTTTTTAAGTAAGGGTCTGAGATTAAAGGACTTCGATGACCTACCTTCTTTCTTTTTAAATCTACCTGTGGTTCAGTAGTAGAAACAAAATACACAAAATCTAAAAAATGTAGCTCGGTCGACTGGCTGTAGGAACGCATAGGTGTGTTGTCCCACTTCTCTCAGCTGCAGGACTATTTTGCATTGAGAACTACAGGGCTGGTTCCTTTTTCTGGTTCAGTTATATCCTGAGAGCTGCTGTCACCACACGCCCTTATTCACATGTAGTTACATATGCTATAAAGTAACTACTTAGGTGGTCTCATGCTTTTTACACAATGCCTGCTTCAATATGACCTGCTTTGCTGACAGGTATGAAGTATCTTTTGCATACTAAATACGTGTTCCTTTTTTTCTTTTTTTTCTCCATACAAGATACTAAAGGAAGGCAGACTTCACCATGTGCTTATGCAGCTAGCTACCTTAGCGAATGCTTCTTTAGAGACCACGAAACATTTCAGACTGGTT
Organism: Apteryx rowi; assembly: GCF_003343035.1. Classification (NCBI taxonomy): domain Eukaryota; kingdom Metazoa; phylum Chordata; class Aves; order Apterygiformes; family Apterygidae; genus Apteryx; species Apteryx rowi. The sequence continues at coordinate 808,492 of NW_020451282.1, forward strand.
GCATGTCTTTTATTAACTCATACCAACAAATATATTTAAGTGCAAGGAGTCAAGTTCTGTCAAAGCCTTGCTCCTGAATACAGAAGGTTATTTTCTACAGAACAAATGAATTTTTCTTCATTCATATTAGGTATCTCAGGCAGATTAGTCAGGAAGAGAGAGGGAAGGAGGTGGTTTGAGGATATTAGTCCTTTGTTAGTACCAGTCAGCACAGAATGCATCTTCCAGTGATGTGAAAGAGTCCACACTTCCAGACAACTCCTCACTTTCTTTTTTAGATCAGGGATTCATCCATGCCTGCATTTATATTTTAACATTGTATTAGCACCAACTTAACCGTAGCCACAGTATTACTGTATGGGAGCTGTGGTAAGGGCAGGTAATGTGCACAAGCACATCTCGGTGAGCTTTCAGACAGTAGGACAACTCTGAGCAGAAGCCTACAATGAATAGGAAGTTCCACTGCTAATTCAGCCCTGATGCAATTCATGCATAATTTACATATGGAGAACTGATCTGGGCTTTGCAGGAAAGGACTTTCTGTTGTAGTGTGAGAGAAAGATCCTTCCATTCAGCTTTCATTTACAGCATCCCAAAAATGTTTTAGTGTAATACACCATTTATTGTAATGCTAGTACAATGAGGGTAAAATTAAACTTTTAAATAAAAGCTACACTAGGCAAATAAAACTTGAGGAACACTTAGAGAAGTTGTGCAAGTTCAAGGCAGCAGAGAATCATGAAATTCTCCTGAAAGTGTAAAAAAAAAATCTCTGAACTATTAGTAATCATCTTTGAGACCTCATGGAGKATTAGGGTGATTCCAGAGGACTGGGTAGGCAAACATTCTGCCTACATATAAGAAGAGAAAAAGGAAGGCCCAGGGAATTACAGAGTTCACTCTGATGTCCACAAAGATACCAAATGACTACAATATTCACTTATAAGCACCTTGGGGATAATTAAGATGATAAACAGCCACTACGGATTTGTACAAAACAAATCATGTCAAACCAATGTAATTTTCTTCTTTAACAGGATAACTGGCCTAGTGGATAAAAGGAGAGGAGTAAATGAGGCATATTTTGACCTTTGTTAAACCTGTTATGCAGCTCCAGCTGATATTGTCTTAAAAATGGAAACATATGATGGGTCCACAGTCAAAGTTTTTACTTAACGATTGTGTTGTCAAAGAATAAACATACACAACTTTTTGAATAACACAGAAGGAAGTGATCGAAATTCAAATTACACTGACTGATGGAAGAAAAGGTCCCTTTTCCAAAGGGAAGGTTTGGGGAATTATGGTGAATTATATCAAGAATGCAATGTTGCCTCAAAAGAAGAAAAACTAATTCTAGGTTGTATTCAGAACTGTCAGAAATAAGACATGGAGGTAATTATTTTGATAAACTTGGCACTGGTGGAGCCTCTGAAAGAATACAGTGTCTAATTTTGGATGTTACATGCATATTTACAGACTCATTGCAAATGGATTAGAGGAGGGACAAGAATGACTCAGAAGCTTTTTAGAATGTGCAACCAAAGAAGAAAAATGGAAAGAATTGGGTTTTCCTGTGGAAAAGATAACACAGAGAAGTAAAATAAAATGTCTTCAGTGGGTCTTGCTATGGATTGAAAGGTTGTCTTCAAAGAGACCTGGAAGAATGGCATGAAAGGGGAAGGACAAGAATCAATAAGCTTAAAAGATATAGCTAGAGAATTCTATAACGGTAATGAAATGATCTACTGAGGTTGTCTATTCTCCCTCACTGGAGAGAGGAATTAGAGAAACATCTGGATTAGAGCTAGGGATTTGGTAACATTTTAAGATATCTCCAGCTGCACATCCTATAATTTTATAAAAATTACAGAAATTTCTGTAGAAATTTTGAAAATTCTACTAGAAAAATACAGAAGCTACAGGCAATATACATGTGAATACAGCAAAAGCATTGGTCTTACTCCCTTCAATGGATGAACTATAAGCCTCTCCTCTGTGGACTTTCAGCAACAGAAATATCACTTCTGCCTGGCAGTCCAGGCGCTTGTAGACAATATACTAATTTCCATTATGGCTCTACTGATTCTACATACCTATGACCATGTTTTGACAGAGCACAGGTACTACACCAGTGATCCAACCATTCTCTAAGTTAAGTAAAATTCATGAGATTTGAAGAACAGTGCCTCATCGACACAGCCGCAAACCCCATGTAAAATGCAACCACACAACTTTGGGATTCCTGAAACAGATTTTCAAAGGAATCAAGTATCTTACATGCATCCAGCTTAGCAAACTGTTTGAAAACTTGGCCTCATGATTATTAATGCTGTTGTTGCAATAACAGTTGTAGCCTTATTGAGGTCAGGAGTTTGAAGACGCATCAGAAGAGCCTGTTCAAGTGTATAGACAAATATCACCAGAATTAAATTATTGTTCCAAAATAAGAAAGACATTTTCTAAAAAGGATTCAATGGATAAGCCAAACATATGAACTCCAATAGGGCATTACATGGCAGCAATCATAATCTAATTGCTCACATGCAAAATATCTATGTCCAATACAATCACGAATGGAAAAAAATGGAATGGTGCAGCAAGTGCAGCAAGATGATTATAAGATATATATCAAGACGATAGCAATTCATTAGCTAGTACAACATTCTTCTTGATTAATTATAGTTCATTAGAAAGCCATCAGATCTATGAAAGGCAATGCTAAATAGTTTTTGAAAGAAATTCCAATTACTTTGGAAATTCATTTACTTTTATTTGCAAGAATTTGGGATCCATAATTTTAACTTCCCTGTATCAGTTGCCATAACAACTTTGTACATTTGTTCCTACTTCATTTATGAGCGTATTATTTTTTAATTTGATTGCATCATTTGAAAGCTAAGACAGTTTAATGCAGTTTTTAAGCTAACTCATTTGAACTATTTGCTGGAGGAATTCTGGTTATTTCTGTCCCTGATAAGGCTCATAATTGGGGCGCTAATTTAACAGAAATTATATGCAATGACAATCTCTTACAAGAAATTCATGCTTCTATTCAGTAGAGGCTCTTAGTTCACATGAACAGTAAAAACTATGTTGCTTGCTGTCTGTGTCACTTGCAAACCACCTGACTGAAGCTATGATGGTGATGATGCTGGAGTCTCACAAAAATCTGTCAGATAAAGATTCAGCTTCCATGGCTTCACTCATGAGAAGTTAGTTGATTTTTACAACACACTGCCACTCTCAGATGTCATAGGCATAACTTTTTACATCCACTGCACTCACCTTCCTCTTGTGCTTTTCTGTTGTGTTCTTCAGGATTTTGTTCATAGACTTTCACAGCATCAAAACACAGTCTGTGCCAGAGCAGATGTATTTTAGCTATAGTATCCCATGTCATGGATCTAATGCCATAAAAATTAAGACATTCCTTGAGTAACTTTTTGTAATATTATGTTGGTTTACCTCTGAGCTGTTAGCCATATTTTATCACTCTGACCACAGAAAATGGTTTTGAGCAGCCTGATGTCCAACATACCCACCAGATACTCAGAGCAGCATAGCTGACCCTGAGACAGTTTTACTTCACTGGTGAATATCTGAGAACACTCAAAGATCTCAGAGCTGAGGAAGTGATCCTGCTGTACTGCACCACATAGATCATGAAAACAGCACATGTGGAATTTATTCAGATGTTTAACATGGCAACTCAAATTGTCCAACTTTTGCAGTCGTACTGAAGGGTAGTGATGACAACAGTGTGATGCATAGCTACTTTTGTTTGAAATCAGATGCCTTTTTCATTCTAGACATGCTGCTTTAATCTCCCAAGTGCTGCACTGGCATTTGCTCTCCTCTCTATGACTTTTTCGTCAACCAAGATGTTCTGAAACAGCATGCTGCCAAGGTAGCAGAATTTGTCTGCACAGTCCAGAACCACACTGTTGACACACTCCACTAGCTTGATGTACCACGTGGAGGTGGAACAGGACTTCTCTTACTTTGGGAGAGCCCTCAAATAGATAAAACTGTTGGCAGAATAAGACTTAAGATTTGAATTAGGGTCAATTCAATGCCCACATCACTTTTATGTGGTGTCATCTCAATGGTTCTAATCTTGTGTAACAGGTTTGATCAATTTTTCTATGCAGCACCTAAGCAAAGATGTCCAAACATGAACAAAAAGGCATGTACCTAACATTCTCTGTAGATCTAAACCTCAAAATCCAATAGTGTGCTTGTGATCAAGCTCAGAAAGGAAAACAGACTCTCAGAGCTGATGGTTAACCATTTAAACAACTCTCAGTCTGTCTCCTGAGAAGTCTTCATCTAAATGGAAGTAGTCACAGAGCCACACTGAAAAGTGGTATTTGGGTTTTGTTCCCCAAGATAAGGCTTCTTTTTCTATAATAATCATATTAGAAGGAACCAGAACTGTAAGTGAATTTACTGTACTGTGAAAAATTTAAATATCCCTGATTATTTTTATAAAACAAGCGTAAATTCAGATTGAATACTTAACCCTCTTTATAGTTAGATATCAGAGGCCATTCACATTAAAACAGCAGCAACATTCTCAGCTGTCTGTTACGTAAAGGAGATGTTTCTTGTCAATTTATGGTGAGTTTAAAGAGCTGATAGACCTTTGCTTCATTTATATCTTTACTACAAATGATGACAATATAACTGAAAAAGCAAATAAATAAAAGCAAAAAAATCTTTCTTCGTTGTTCCTTGTGCTATTTGTATTATTATCATGCCTTGGAACATATAGCAAGACACATGGCCTCTCCATGCCAGGGTCTGTAAAGAAATGATCAAGCTGAAGGAGCAAAGTGATTAGGCAGTGGTACTGGGAGGATGCAACTTATCTCTTGTGTAACTAATGTCAACAGGCAGTGTTCCACATACCTCACAGAAGAGGTGAAATTATTACAGAAAATTTTTCAAGAGGGTTCAAGTTAGAAGAGTGGGTTAGGCATGACTGAGTAGAGTGTTACTTTAAGTCTACCATTTTCCAAAGAGAAACAATCAAACATATCTTTACAGATATGCTTTCATTTTAAAAATTGTCTTTGCTTTCCTTACACTACTGTAAAATCAACAAAAACTAGATAAGTCAAAGAGTTCATACAAGTAAAATGGATGAAAGTAAGGTAAGAGTCAAGCTTCAGTCTGTTATACATCAAGATTGTAATTCAGCATATTTTTCTAATTCCCCAAAAGAACATAACAGAGGTCACATTTTCAGTGGCCTTCCTAAATTGCAAGTAGAGAAATGATGAATGCTTCCATGTGCAAAAGTAGACACCTGCCTACATAAAATAACTTCATATAAACAGTGCTTGTGTACACAACATATTATGTGCAAATACACTGAGACACTTATGATTTAAGTGCCTTAAACTACAAAAACATGCATATACTTAACGTAGTAATTTTTTTTTTTGTTTGTTTGGCTGCCAAAGTGAAAAATGAGGGAAGGAAACAATTTAGCTGAAATTGAACCAAAATATGCTTTTGCATTGTTTCCTGCCAGAAAAAATGCCAATCATTCTTTTATGCCAAAACATCTTCGTTTCAGGTCTTCTGGGGAAAAAAGAATGAAGAGGAATGCTTAGGTTCTGAGAACTGCTGGGGAAGACCAGGAAGAGGGTGCTCCCATTTTATCCAGCTCAGTGGCTCCATAATGTGAATTACCTCCAGCATTTTTTTTCCATCTATTTGATAAAATCCTGTTCAAGAACAGTTCTCCCTCAATTAAGGAGAAACTTGACATTATAAAGGATACCTTTACATCATTCAGCTGTCTGCTGTAATCTTAAAGATCAAATTTATCTGGGATACTTATAAAATGTTGTAAGTACTTCTTTAGCTAACGAATTCTATTTTTCTTCTACTGACATACTTAACAAGCAGATATCTTGCCACAAGGAAGAAATTCTTCATTCAGACTTCACCTTGCAGACCTGAAGTAAATGGCTTATGCTCACCTAAATTGTGGCTCCTTCATTTTGAGAAGAGTTCAAGGCCCCCCACAAATTTAAGTAAAATGTTTATATAATTTTATTGTAGGCCAAAGTTTCAAATGTTTAGCTCATCAGCACCACTAATTATAACCAAAAACTAAAAGGGAATGGTCTCCCTGAAAGAGAGGTTAGAGTACCAAAGTTGCAGGCACACACTTAGTAACAGGCTCCCCAAAATGTCGCAAAGACTTTATCCAAACACAAGAGTCACTGTGTCATCCTCTTTCTCTCCTTCCAAGTCTTTAAATATGGACAGGCGAACGAGGATTTTTACAGGACCTGGATTCCTAATCTTTCAATTCCTTTTATTCAAATATATTTCCAAGTCTGCCCTCAAAATATACTAAATATGGGCTGTAGCAAGGCACTGAAAGTGTTGGGTTCCCATGCTTCTGAATATGTTATGCCAACGGATGTAAAGGTCAACTTTATGAAAAGGAAAAAAACAAAGCATTACACACTGGAGTTCTTTAGAGCAGAAGGAGAGAATAGGGGCAGTCCCATGTTCTTGGCACCAAGATCACAGGTAGGCAGTGACACTACTATACACTGATTTGATATGCTAACGTGTGTTCACTGAGATGACAGCAACAGAATTAGCTGAGACCTGCCACTAAACTGATATCTAGATGTCTGGATTAGCTGACATCTAGGTTAGGTTGAAATAGAGTAATCTGTTTGTTTTTCCAACGTTCTTTTGGCAAGGTCACCATTTCCTACCTGTCTATGTTTCCTCCATCTATGGACATTTGGATATGTTCCTCATTATGTAAAGAGTACAACAACCATTTCATAATTGACTAACGCTTCTTCAAACTACATTCAAAACATGAGATTACGCGGATGCAAAAAAACCCCTAGAATCTGCCTTAGGAAATCAGTTATTCTCTCACATAATGAGATTTTATCTACTACTTAGCTACTTTCAATTTTTTAGGGCTGCAGTATAAGAAAGTTTGCAGTGAAGAATTCACAGCAGAAGGCAATTCCTCCACCTAGTAAGAAACACAGAGACAACAGGAAAGGTAGCACGCTGCCAATACGGCACAACAATAAGCCTACAAACTACAAACCAGTAAGAGCTGATGTTGACATCCCTAAGCAGAAGCAGTAAAAATCCAGATGTTTCTCCCTAATTTCTAACCTCATTTTTATACCATGTCCACCTTGCTTTGATTAAGTTTAAACTAGACTGTCTTCTTGCTTCCATTATTACCTAGGAAACCAACAAGAATGCAAAATCAGATTTCCAAGAAAGATGCACACACAGAACTGCTGCAGTTCAAAGGTGTCATGAAGTCCCCAAAAGCACATTAAGATGTTACTCTGCAAGACCTTAGGAAAGAGCCCTCTGGAAAGATTCCCGTAAGGAAGACTTTGAATCTAGCCAACATGAAGAAAAGAAGCTGTTGTTATGTAGTTTCATATTGGCCTTTTAAAAGGGACCACAATCTGCTGTACCATAGTTACCAGGCCTACTTGGTTTACACTGCATTCTAAATAACCTGGTTTGGGAGATACTCTCACAGAAGCTGAACTGTGATTCAAAAGTCAATTTAACAGCTTTGAAATTTTCATTATAGGAACTACTTCCTTTGAAGAGGGGCATCAATATTTCAGACACACAAAATTCTCCCTTTTTCCACTAAGTGGGGCTGTTACTTAATCTAGTGTTATTAAATGTTTTTTTTCCCCAAATATAATATATTATAAAGTGCAACATTTGGTTGCAGTAAATTTCACTCTTAAAGAATTGAGGACAAAACAATGACTATTAGAACATGTGTTGTTTTGATGAATTTAATATGTATCAGTTAGTTGAGAAAACTTCTTAGCAAACCTTCCTTATTCATTTAACAATAAATGGTAGATCTGAGCTCTTCATTTAGAAATTTTATATAGACTGTATTTCCTAAACTTTTTGAATACTTTATTGCTCAAAACACCTAAAACTCCTAACTAGATCTACTGCAGAGCAAAATGGAATAAAATATGTATTCTCTGGCATTTGGGAGTACACATTTTGAATACTGTAGGAGAGTGGGATAAATCATTTTGATTAATGCTGACTGGCAGATGACAATTCACTTTTCTGAAAACTTTGACAAGTCAACATTTCTTTTTCCTCTGTTTTGAAAAAAACACAACACTTTCTGAAATGAAGACTTGAGGTTCACATTCCCGTTTCCTCAGCAAAGCCTTTCAGACCACTTCCACTTTGGATTTATTAGGACAGAAAAGGAATTCAAATGAAAGTCTCTTACCTGCCAGGTCAATGCCCTAGTCACTGCGCTGGAAAAACAAAATGTCTCTCTTACATGCAGTGTTACCAGGCCCCTTAATGTCTTCTCCCAGACAATCTTTTTGTTAATTTTTTTTTTTTTAAAACAAAAATTCTTAAAAACCTAGAAGCAAATTGCTACCCCACTGACACTGACTTCAGTGGAACCAGGATTTTACCCTCCCATAACAACTGCTTTCTGTACAAATAAAACATTTTTTGACTCTTCCGTGAATTTGCACTAGCAGCTTTAAATTAATTAGTCTCTGTTCCACCATGCTGCTGCACACTCTTTCAGTTACTACCCTCCCACGTCAGAATTATTTTATCTGTTAATTTATGTGGATTTTGACATTGGACTCTTTATTCAAACAAAGCTCCTACCAAAGGGAGAAAACGAGAATCCTGCACAAGTTAAAAATATCAGACAAGGTCCTTAGTAATGGATTTGGGGATTCTTCAGGATGAAAGACATTGTATTAATTTATTTCCTTTACCATGCAGAAGTTTATCTTACCATATACAAGTTAATGTTCCCCCCAGAAAAAAAGTCACTTCCTTCTAATAAATGGAAAAGATGGCATATTTGTGGGTTTTTTGTTTTGTTTTGTTTTTTACAAGGAGCATGTATCAGTGGATGACATTTCTCAAAGGCAGCAAATCACTGTAGATTCAGTCATGCCCAGTGACTCAGTACAAGTGCGAAGTTTTAAAAGGAAATTAACAATGACAAAGTCAGACAGAACAAACAGTAGGTGGACAATGTCACCCTGAGGGCAAAACCCAATCAAAAGCCAGGAGGAGAGGTAAGGAAGCTGACAAAATGGCAACAGGAAAACACATACTGCAGGTTTATCCTTCCCGTTATGTTCAGAGACAGGTAGGAAAGCAGCAAGTCTTTTTAGGGCTGCTCTGTGGTGCTAAGTAGTCTACCTCCTCCATGTTCAGTGGAACTAATAGATTGGCCCTGGATTTAAGACTGGCTGGTATCAGATTCTTTTCTTCCGGCCTTAGAAATGTACAAGTCATATGATGCTTTTTTGTCAGTCTATGCTCACGTATCAAATCCACCTACAATTTGATATATTTCTGATGCATTACTTTAAAAAGGTATCATGTTTTACATGATCTCTTTGGCCTATACAGCCAGATATTTAAACACATTTTCACAAAATCTCAAGTTTTTTATGAGCATACAGTCATCACACACCCTTTTATCTTCCTAAAAGTACAGTACAGGAAAAGCTTTTGATCCCTGCACTTCCACTGAAATCAACGGAAGTCTTTCATTCAGAGACATCCTAAGTATCTTTGTGTGGTATATATTATATCACAAACCTATGCTTAAGAGAAGAGGAGGATGGTAGAATAATAAAGTTTGTTCTTCTCAGAACATATATATATAACAGAAGAGAAATAAGACAGTGGAGCAAGAAAGAATGAATAGTAGGCCAACTTCACCCCTGTGGAGTACAACATTATGAATATGGCATGATGCTTTTAAGTACATTGGGTTGAATTTCTTTTTTGCTGCAGATCCTTCATACAACTCCTATGCAGAGGTGGGTTTTTTTTCTGGGGAAGTGCTACTGGTACATGTCAAAGGCAGCTCTATTTGTTATTCCTAGGAGAAAAAGCTTGTCATGAACACACTGATGTATAAAGGGTCGCACAAGCTGTTCTAAGTGATATGAGCAAACGTAAACATCTTGCACATCTTTGAGTGCAGGTATGCTTTTTTTCTTGCATTCCCCTTTGCTACTGCAGTCAGCATGTACCTTTGTCTCAAATTAGACAGGTGTTTTTAGTCTCAAACACTTCTAAAATATTAGCATTTATTCTAGAGAGAGCAAAACCTGTAGCTCAGATCCAGATGTCCATGGCCTTTGGGGAAAAGACAGATAAACCTGAACTGCAGAATTTGGTTATTTTTAACTCTATTCACAGAATCTGCCACAATCACTGCACAGAAGTAAAAYGTGTTTGTTCTACAGTTTTGTTACATAAATTACTGCAATGCTAGTTACTAGGACAACAATATAGCTGTTTGCACCGTGAAGACGGTTTCCACAAGAAGAAAGGATAGATATTTGACATTTTTTGAACTGTGCCTAAGAATCTGTAGAAAACAGAAAAAATGCAGGAAGTAGTTATTTTTAGCTATATTTCTCAAATTTATATTTGCAGTTTTATTATTCCATTCTCCCTAGTCATGACTATGAAAGATTGTGTATAAGCATAATATTTCATCTTTGTAATTTGAAATATTGCACACAGATAATTTCAAAGACAAGCTGCACACTAGTGCTGTTCGGACATGATCAATATAAAAGCCTGTGTGACTGCAAGCAACAAAAGCCACTAACTCAAGGACTATCTCAAACATCCATAATTAAAAATAAGCTCAAGTGCATTAGCAGAGACAGTCCTGAGAAAACAGAAGAAAATGAAAACTTACGTCATGACTAGTGTCTCGTCTCCAGGTTCACTAAGTAGTCCGTCTACAAAGACTGAAGTGCTGGTAAAATTATGCGTACTCCAGGTTTGGCCTTCATCTATGCTGAACCTGTAAAAAAGCAGAAATGGTTTTCATTTACAGCAAGTCTTACATAAATCAGAATTCAGTTCAAAAGAATTCATGACTATTAAATCCCAGGATTTATGATCACCAAAATACAGTTTGCCTGGTTAGTATATTTCATTAACGTGATCTTTTTCTCAGCAACATATCCAGGGGCTCATATCTTTTTTAGAAGATGTATATTAAACTTGCAACAACAATGGGTATTCTCAAGCAAATAAACACTGAGGTCTGTGAACAAACCATTCTGCTACCTTGTGGGTTCAAGAGCCAGTTAATTTACACTTCATTCTTTCTAGCAGTCTCTGAGCTAGAGACCTGTTAAGCAAAGGTCAGTGAAACATGAAACATGAGCAGGCAAAACAGCTCAATTGCCAGAACATGTGGGAGGTGTGATAACTGCAGGCACCAAAAGGATGGCCCTTCACAGCTGTTACCATCCACTTAAACATTTTCAAAAGATGCTTTCATTTTCAAAAAGCATCAGCAAAATGTGTTTCAAATATTCTGTGCAACTCTACTACACCCAAACATTCTGACTCAAAAGCCCGTTTTCTTGTGTACCTCTCCTCCAAATCTGCTGGATACTTAGGCTAATGATAACTTTTATTCTAGCTAACCAAATACACAGCTAAATTCCTATTAGTGTAAAGAGTATTATGCACAAATGAGTCTAGTCACAAATGCTAAAAGATCCCTTACTCTTTCCATAAGGCTAAAGATGGTACCTCTGTATGCCGTTATATAAGGTTACCATATTTTGTCTAATTATCATACAGTTTAGAACTTGATATTTTATAACAACATGCTTTGCAGCACCAAACTTTTTAACRTAGCATGTCATGGTACCAACGGCATCACGAAGTAAACTTGAATTAAAACATCAACCTGCACTTTGTTGACTTAATAAATGTTAAATTAAGCTGACTCCACCTGAATTTCCAACATGATTACACTGAAATGCTCATCTTAAACTCTGAACTTTATTTTSAATACACAATAGCTCTGCTCTAACTGACTGCAGCATTACTTGAGTATTTTCAGAGGGATCGAGGTGTCTTTGATGGCCACAATAACTCCACCATGGTCCAAGTACAAGATGTGATGTTCTTCTTCAAAGACCTGCAAGCCAGACAAAAAAAGACAGCTAAGCAAATATACCAAACAGCAGAAATAAAGTGTATGAGCAAACCAGGGCTAAAAGACTTTTATCTTTTATAATGTCTGCACTTTAAATTAGAAAGGACATAAAAGCCAGTTTAATTCTTATTTTTATCCCAGTTGTAAAAGAAAAGAAAGTTAAGCAGGTGAATCAGAAAACTTTCAAGTTCAAATCACAGTCAGATTTAACTGTCTACAGTGATCTGAGCCCAACCTTATATTTTTCACAGTGTGCATTCTGCATTCTTTCCTATTATATATCACCAAGGGACCTATCACCTTATTTTGATATTTGCCAAATTCTGTGTATCTTGCAAAATGAAATGCTTTGTAGTCTAATTCTACAAAAAAAATTAGGAAAGCTATTGCTACCTATGGCTTTCACATGTTCTCCAGACTCTACAAAACTTGAAAGAAGTGGTGCAAGCATATTTTCTGCATTTCCAGTATTAATGACTTATTTAAATTGAAACTTTATGTGATCTCACAATGAGGCCACTCCAAATTGGAATCAAAATACATATAATGGTGATTCAATGATACAAAGGATTCAGAATTTCCTAAATTATTTTCTGGAGATCATCAGCAGTACTAAAATAAATGAACAGATAAACATCTTTTCTCTTATACATCTGAAATCTGTTTCAAGATRGAGTTTGCTCATGCTATTAGTCTGTGAAAGTTCATTTAACATAAGAGCAGGTGATAAAGCGAGAGTTACTATACACACTTAGCAATTAATACACGAGTGTACAGCCTCCCACACACTTTGACAAAGCAAAGGTGAAAAACATAAGGGTTAGCTTTACTTTGCCTCATGAATGAGAAAATACTGACAATACTAAACACTACTTTTTATACATTTACAGTAAAAGATTGAACCAGAGGGGGGAAAAGTCTTTATCTTACAGAACATTCACAATTACTTCAAAAATAGTAAGCATTTCATTTGGCTTCAAAATTCAGTCTCTCTCTCATCTAATAATATTTTATGGGAATCCTAGAGCTTCAAGTGTCTGATCAGCTTTTCAGTGCTGCCAATTTACAGGCAAAACCCTTATATGAGGCATTTACAGTCCTATCTACCTATTCCACAGAGCTGCATATTTTAAAAAGGAATTCAGTAAAGGACAGTCATCAATTTTAGATGTACCTCAAAAGGATATCAGTTGGAGTCAGATAAGCAAGCAAAGTTTTGATCTTTCTCCAAACTCTGTTTGAACTTCTGCTCAAATCAAAATGAAACAGTATATGCTGAGATACAAAGTTTCTGAAAGCTTCACCCTCATATTGAAGATAATGGAACCCGGCATCTGTATCACTTTATCCAAACTAGGTTTATCCCTCTTACTCTTAGAAAATTACCAGGGCACTTCCTAGTGCATCATTTCAGTACCCCAGCTTTACCCTACTTCCACTTGAACTGTGGCACAATATAAGGCATGGTGGACATTTTCTAGGCATATTAATGCAATCTTTCTGTCATCCTCTTCTTGCACACACTTCAAACACTTTATATCCAAAATATATTAAGTTGCTTATGAAAGCAAATTTTCACCTTCAGTACATTGAAAAGAATTCACCCCTATGAAGTTGAGTGCAAAAATAAGTATTTGTCTCTACTCTCTGGAAACAAAACCAAGACATACAGTCTGTAAGGAATCTATGCAAAGGTGGTCCTGGTGTCAGAGCTTAAGTTAGAACCCAGGAACAAGTGATATGTATGTTTACAGTCAGCCGTGAATTCTGATATATTAATTTAAATCTCTCCACTAACTAAAGTAATTTACCAAATTTATTATGATCCCTACTAGTAATTAGCCACTATGGAATTAAATTATTATAACATATTTCCATGTTCTTTTACTTCTTTGAGAATGTTAGGCGCTTTATAATTATAGTGTCAACATTTTTCTCCCTCTCTCTCGTTCCTCTCCCTGTTTGTTCCTGTGTCTATTGTAACAACTTCAGCAGACACTTTGGGCCAGATTATCTGTTGGGAACAATTAAGAGAGTTCCATGAAGCCACTGAAACCATGTTTAAATGGTCCCAGAGTAATGTATTCCATGCAACTTCACTCTCATATATGCAAATTTCAAAAATAAACAAAAAAAAACAGTGTCACATGCTTCTCTCACAAAGCAACATCCATTTCCAAATTCAAATCCGGAAACAGAACTTTTCCTACAGTAGAACTAGCCAGTTGTACCTTCTCAGTTGGTGAGAGGCTGGAATTCCAGCCTTTATTGTTGTGTTTGAAGGTGTTACCATCCATCTCTTTGATGTCTGCAGAAAAAAGGCAGTCTTGCTTAAAAGAGATTTTTCAAATTGTTTTGATACAAAAGGACTTGACATAGAGAAAGAATATTCCTACAAACAAAGCACTGGGCTGGAAGTCCAGAGATGTAGATTCAGTTCCTAGACATACAATAGACTTTTCTCTATAACCTTGGTAGATTAATTGACCATTCTGTGTCTTGACTGGCTACTTTTCTAACAGATCCAATATGAAAGTTTTGTTAGCGTTTTTTGCTTTTATTTAAGCCATTTCTTTTGAAAGACAGATCTCTGTCTTGCTCTGCTCTGCTTCAAGCACAATGTTGTAACAAATGCTGTTGAAATAGCAATGGCAACAATAAATGTGAACAGAAATCAGTTCTTAAAAAAAAGCCCAACGCACTCAGATGTCTACATAGGGTCATGCTCAGCATTTAACAGATTATTCTAACATCTTAAAAATCAAGACTGAAAAAACAGGCCCCAGAGGAAAAAAATGTATAAAACCTGGATAGTCTGAAATTCTGTTCGAAGATAGGCCATTTCTCCCAGGATGCAGTATTTATCTGTCTGATTCAACATCATGTTCATTAACACATTTTACGATAGTTACAATGTTTTCCTGGTATAAGAGACAAAGAAATCTTCCAAATAGACATATCTGTCCCACAAATTCATCTTGGGCTGTATGTTCATGGTTCACATAAGATGATCTAAGCCCACGTAGCTCATGATAACGTCAAGATTAGATTCCCCTCTCCTGCATGAAGTTCAGATCACTGTTGCTGGACATTTAAGTTGCTTGTCAATCAGCTCCTAAACTACTGCTATTTACAGTGCAATGTTGTACAGTACAAAGTCATGAATTTCAGTTTGTCTTAAAACGTTAAAAGCAATCTAAAGCAATGTTTTCAAGAGACATCAACAAGCAGCTCAGGCATCATATAACAGAGAGGCAGGGGAAAAACTGAAGCCAGCCCAAGTTGTATCGGGGCTACTTCTAATCAAAAGTCTTGTTTTACTTTTCCATTTACCAGAAGTATTTATTTAATTTCACAGTGGTTTCTTGTTTGGGCATTTTTATTTCTGCTTATCAACACTAGCCATATATCCTACCACTGTAAGTCTTCATGAACTCTCCCATGTGACATTACCATAGGCAAACTATGTAAATATGGGTTTAGTTGAAATCATTGTAAGAAGTGCATACAAAYGGCCAAGAAATTATTGAAGGAAATTGAGCAATGGACTGTTGTTAGGTTGAGAACTTATTACAAATTCAATGACCCAGGGACTGGTCCCAATTATGGTTCACAAACTGAATCTCGGTCAACAATGTGATGCTACTGCATAGTACAGAAATATCCTGATTTAAGTTGCCAGTAATATCAAGACATTGGGGCAATCATCTCATTCTATTTAGTACTGATAACATTTGTAATATTGCATTTTTTACCATGCTCCAGGAGAGGGATGACAGGTTGGGGAGTCCAAAAGATGAGCAAAAAGAGGGAGAAGAGGTTTAGAAACTTGTCTCAATAGGAAAAGTTGGTGGATTTGAGTTTGCTTTTTTCTGACTATGGGTAGACATGATAATGACCTTTCAATATCTAAAAGGTCTAAGGTGACAGGAAACCACTGCTCTCCAAAGACCAGAAAAAATCAGCTTAACTTGCAAAATTTGTGAAACTGCAATAACAACAGCAAAAAGCAAGGACAGCTTATGTTAAATATTCAGAAAAATCTATGAAGAATGGGGAAGCACTACACAGGAAGCCTGGAGCATCTCCTTCAGTGAAGGATTAACGAACAGGTGAAGCAAACCTCTATTAGAGATGCTGCAGGTATATCTGATGTTGCCTCAGAACAGGTGGTTGGACTACATGATCTTTGATCTTCCTCCCAGTCCTATATTCCTACGAGTCTTAGTGCCAATATTGCTGTTATTTCAGGATAGCTTTTATTTATCACTCTCATTACCCTTTAATTCCTTGAACTGTCTTTTCTCCCCAACTCCTTTATATTTTCTTTTCTGTATTGCTCTGTCTCTCTACACAAGCACAGACTGCTTTTCCTCTAGCAGAGTTTGTAAACAGCTCTGCAGCAACAGGTATGGGATGTGAGAAAGGTGACAGGTACTCATAATCTCAACTGCAGTTCCCAAGTCAGTGACAAACACACCCTAAGAATTGTCACAAAACATGAGCTTTGCTCTTCTTTTGCCTGCTCAGAGGAGTGATAATTTGCTGTCTAAATAATTCCCATATTATCTCACTGAAGTCTTGTCTTTTGTTTCATGAACTTTAACTGAGAAAGGAAACGTACAGTCATCCTCAGGAAGAACTGTTTGATCATGAATAGTGAGGTCATAAAATAGATAAAAGAATCTATATTTTCATTCTGATCACAAATATTAAGATTGAATAAGTGCTTTCAAAGGCTTCATAGCAATTTTAATTAAAATAAAGAAAGCAGTGGTGTTTTTCATTTTGACTGTCATAATGAGGATCAGTTTGTGACTGATATTACAGCCTGAATAATCATCTTAAGGTTGATTTTCATCACATCTCGGTTGCCTGTCTCACAAATAAAAGCAGTGAGAACATGAATTGGATCCCCTTCACTCTCTCCTTCTTACTTTTCACCCCAGGAAGAATATGGAACTTTGGTAAATGGTGACAATAAATCATTAGAGAAGCCTTTGTTAAGTATTATGTAACACAGGACACACTGCAAATCCTTTAAGGCTTTTGCATTTAAACATCATCTGCTAGAACTAGAGAAAAAAATTGGCATAAAAACTTATCTTTTAAAACTCAAAGGACATTATCATGACAAAAACAATGTATTTCTTTTATAAAGACCTTCTGTGGAGTATAAATGGCACCCTACAACAGCAATATAAGAAAACATCTGTATTATTCTCTTCTCTTTTTACACTCTCTCTGGGCTCAATAACACTAGTGAGAGCATCTTCACACTTACTTATTCTCAGATAATAACACAACTGAATTTTATTTCAGCTGAACATTAAAACAGTATTTTAACTGAAACTAAATAACTTTATGACACACTTCTGTGCTTTGAGGGTTTTTTTTCCCCTGGATAAACATTATAAATAGATTCCAGAACTTATATTTTATGATCATTACTGAAGCTGTTATTTAACACTCAAAAAGAAAATATCCCTATGATTAAACATAGCTGGGACAGAGTAATTTAGGATAAAATACATAATAAAGGTACAGTACTTGAACCAACATCAAGCATTGTGAGCAAAAGATGTTCAAAATTCAAATGATATTACAATTACTGCAAGATTGTTTTTTATATACTTTGATATTTGTAGTCCCAGAATTCATTAAATCATACTAAAATACATTCAAAGGTTTGTGGGTTTTTCAATTTTTTTTGTTTTCTCAGTTTCAAGGCAGAACAGAGTTAAGTTTAAGCTGAAATAAAAGTTTTCAGATTAAGAAGCAGAAGAGTTTCTTCCTTTTTACCTAAACTATGTCTTTCGGGCTGGAATATTAGTGCTGTAAGAACTAGCCCATGTCCGCTTCATCATTAGCATAGGATGATCATTTAAGTTATTTAAACTTAAGAGAACTCTGTTTCTTATGCAAGATACTTATGAGAAGATCTTTAGAGACTAATGTTTTTTGAGTAGTAGTGGAACCTGACAGAACAGCCCATTTCAGGCTTTGCAAATCTTGTCCTTAATCAGCTTCCAAGCAAAATAAGGATAATAATAGCCACCTGCCTCAAAAAAGTGGGTATGTAAAGATTAGTTAAGCATGTAATATTCATCACATTGGGTGCATTAAAATTATTTCCAGATGCCTTTGATTACTTCTGCTTCCTACCTGACGCCATGTGTTCCCACAGTCAGATGTTATGTACATCTCTTCTTTATATTCAACCAGCTGAGACCCCAGGTTACCTGTCACAAAACAAGGATACAAGGGTTGCATTTAGACAGTGGAGTCACCCTCTCCTCTGTCCAAAAGTGCAAGAAAAAATGACTGTCAGGCCAAAACAGATTGGATCTAGTAGTGATATCTGTCAGACTGAGAAGTTTTCAGGCCAGAGCAAGAACTAAATTTGAATGATCACCAGGCATTTCTGGTAGCACCATCTATATCTTCTTAAAAATGTATATGTAACCTGTTTTTTTTTCTTTTTTCTTTTAACATTTATATAGTTGTATATAGGTGGGAGCAATGAGGCTTCACTCTATCACTAAAATGCAGAGGCCAAACCACACCCTAAAGAAGAAACGGAATGGTTTGTAAAAAGCCCAGACCACTCACTGTTCTTACTTCACAAAGATTTTAAAGATTTTGCCAAAGATACAGTAGCAAGGTCTATTTCCCTTGTTCCTGTTACTGCCATAACATTTTGTTCCCTCCATCTTGAACCTTTACTTTACAGATCATCCTTAACCCTACCTCTTTGACCCAGAAAGCAATGGATGAAATTACTTTTCCAATAATGACAAATCATCTGACGAGATGGTCAGCCTGTCAAGATAAAAGTTGCTCCGGGATCCTTGACAACTTACCTAACCATCAATCAATCACAGATTCCCTTGCTTACATATGCTCCTGGTTGCTTCCTAATATATAGGAGGGAATGACCTTGGAGGGAGGGAAGTGAAGAACATTAAATTCATAGATCAAAAAATGTAAAGGAACTGAGCTTGCCAAAGCAGAAAAAGGCGGATTCAAACTGTGAATCCCAGTCCCCTCTCTCTGCCCATGAACCTCCTTTGCTTTTACACACACTCACAACGTAATTTCTTTAACTTGTGAAAAATGTCTAGTTCTTGTGTATCACAGGACTACTACATACTGAGGATTTAATAATCCACAAATTATTATTAAAATGTGTGCCACAGTTCCACAAACCTTAATCAGCTATCAGGGACCCATCTTTACTAGGCACTGTATAAACATGTAACAGAAAGAAGTTATAAAATATCACATAATATCACACAAAAGATTGAAGGTACCCTCAAACAAACCAGGGAACATTAAATATAATTGACATTATTATGATCTGTACAATAAGCCCTAAACTCATTTCACTTTCTAATGGCAATGCAAGCAATGCCCTGGAATAGTTTGCTAACACCCCTGCAACTGTAAGCCTTTGAGAACAGCTTACACAAACATCTAAGAACAACAAATAAAACTGATTCGGTTTTGAAGCAAAGGGGGGAATCACTATTTTTCTGTATGTCCATTGTTATTTGGCCTAAAAACTTACAGACAGACTTTATTTGAAATTATCCACAAGCAATAAAGAATATTTTAGCTTTGTTCCTCCACGTAAAAAATGATAAAAGAGTATTTATTTAAGATACAAACTTTATTATTATTCATCTTGAATTGTTAATAAAAAAGATGAATTGTTAATATAAAAGATGTTTTATCTGCCAGATTTTATGAAGTGGTAGAAAAATTTGGAATCTGGAGAAATATATAACACCAAAAATCTGTGGCTAGGGGTTTGAAAAGATCTGTAAATACAAAAGAGTCCAAAGCAGAATTGCCTGATTTACTTAAATACTGACCAGGAAGCTACTCAATATTTTGACAAAAAGCACTGAAGAGCAGTAGCTAGCATTCAGATTGCTGCAGAGCAAACAGAAGTTTTGGAACTTGTGGAACCAGATCTTAGCAGATGCAATTGCAAATGCTGAGATCTCTGTCTTTTAACAAGCTGTATTTCAAACAGCAAACTATTAAACTGCCAGTAAGTTTAGAGTGTTTTTTGTGAAGAAGCAATCATAGCACAGTATTCCTTCTAAATGATATCCTTCAGGGGATTTTGCCTTAAATATACGGTTTGTATGTTTTTTAGAGTAAAAAGAAGATAAAAACTATCAGATCCTCTTAAGTAGAATAGACTTGAGGAAAGTAAACACTTGAGATTAGGATAGCGGTATGAAATTTCACTTGTGTGTTATATAAATAGCTGTTTTCACCACTAAAACAGATCTGTTTATGCAGACGGATTGCACTCACTAGTGCTGAAAGGTTCTTGAGAGGAACAATTGTATGCACTGCCCAAAATACATGCTCTGTTTGGACCATCAAGGTTGTGTGTGCTTCACTGTTTAGTGGTTTAACTTTAAATCATTTAACTCTAAATACAGCCTAGACAGAATTAAAATATTCTTTATGCTGAATCATAGAATCTACAGGAATTAGTTCATTTTCTTCAAATGCATGTAACACTTCAGAAGATGCCTCTTTGTTTTCCATCTTTCCAACCCACTCCTTGCTTTCTCTATCAAGTTCAGCACAGATTTAACTGGCTGTGTCATTTTGAAAATGAGCCCATATTCCTGTAGGCAATGATGAGATTTGATAAGCCAATACATTATGAATGAAGTAATGTGATATCCACTAAACATATACCTAAGACCCAGGCTTGTATGGATGAAGTACACATAAGACCTCTAATAAAAAATGTGCTAACACCAGCCTAGACTCAAAGTGCAGGGATAACTCTCATCATTAATATTGGATGTGACACCAGTTGTGCCAAATGGGAAGGCAAGAGAAACATGTAATTGTGAAGTGAACAGCCCTTATTCTTTCCCTGCAAACATCACCATCTTCAAAACAGGCAGGCTAGGTCAGCACTGGGACTGTTGGGTGCTTAGCCAGCGAGGCACATTACCTCATCAGCTTCCCATCATCATTCTGCCTGCTGATATGGTCAATGCAGCTGGGCTAGAGAGGGCAATCTCACAGCTTCACAAAAAGGTTATTGTTTTTTCATAAGATTGTCTAGTTTTGAGAAAGGTTCTAGTGATACCAGCAATCACAACGAAACTTCAGTGCCAGAAACGACCGAAAGCTACAACCACATCATCTGTATTAAGCAGAAACAACCACCAGGGGTTCAAATTTTTTTAAAAAGCAGACTCAGTTTTTGGGTTTACTCTGTTCTGTATTCCTTGGGAAAGCACGTCTTTCAGTTACAATCATGTTGCATTGGTTTACGCAGAGCTTCTGGTATCAGAGAAAAACCCAATTAAACATCATTTAAACCCGAATATTTTTTAAAGAGACAGGTCAAAAACGAAAGCTTCACATCTGAGCTCAGTTGTATTTTCTTCTCAAATTTAAGGTTATTTAGATCTAAAAAGGTTCATGGCCATTTTTAATTTATTATCACTTTGAATCCTAAAAACCCATGTGAGCACAGGTCAGGAAAAAAGATCTGACTTTCCTGAGTCTCACAAATCTTATCAGGGACATTCAGCTTTGTGTAGGAGGGCTCCTCACCTGCAAAGATAAATATGGTCACTGGAAGGAGACATGAATAAGAAATCACCTTTGCCAGGTGGGAAGGGAGAGGAGGTTGGTTAGAACCAAACTGGTATGATGAATGATGAGGGACATAAATTTTCTCCCAAGTTTAATTGAAAAGGAATAAAGATCCACAACCTAGAGAGTCAATGTCCTAACTAGTAAAGACATCTCTTGAGATGTCTTGTTCAACTTATTCATCAATGACGTGGATGAAGTGCCTCCTCAGCAAGTTTGCTGATGATACCATACTGGGAGGAGTGGCTGATACACCAGAAGGCTGTGCTGCCATTCAGAGAGACCTGGACAGGCTGGAGAGCTGGGCAGAGAGGAACCTCATGAAGTTCAACAAAGGCAAGTGCAGGGTCCTGCACCTAGGGAGGAATAACCCCATGCAGCAGTACAGGTTGGGGGTTGACCTRCTGGAAAGCAGCTCTGCTGAGAARGACCTGGGAGTGCTGGTGGACACCAAGTTAAGCATGAGGCAGCAATGTGCCTTTGTGGCCAAGAAGGCCAATGGTATCCTGGGCTGCATCAGGAAGGGTGTTGCCAGAAGGTCGAGGGAGGTGATTCTCCCCCTCTACTCAGCCCTGGTGAGGCCACATCTGGAGTACTGCGTCCAGTTCTGGGCCCCCCAGTACAAGAGAGACATGGAGCTACAGGAGAGAGTCCAGCGAAGGGCTACAAAGATGATTAGGGGACTGGAGCATCTCTCTCATGAGGAAAGGCTGAGAGAGCTGGGCCTGTTTAGCTTGGAGAAGAGAAGGCTGAGAGGAGATCTTATCAACGTGTACAAGTATCTGAAGGGAGGGTGTCAAGAKGATGGGACCAGACTCTTTTCAGTGGTGCCCAGMGACAGGACGCGAGGCAACGGGCACAAACTGAAACACAGACAGTTCCAGCTGAACATGAGGAAATACTTTTTCACTGTGAGGGTGACAGAGCACTGGAACAGGTTGCCCAGAGAGGTTGTGGAGTCTCCTTCTCTGGAGATATTCAAAACCCACCTGGACGCAATCCTGTGCAACGTGCTCTAGGTGACCCTGCTTGAGCAGGGGGGTTGGACTAGATGATTTCCAGAGGTTCCTTCCAACCTCAACCATTCTGTGATTCTGCGATGTGCAGAACTGGTTCAAATCTTTAGGTTCAAATCTTCAGTTTGACAGGCTCCTGAATCCGAATCAGATATGTGCATTGGAAACCTCTTTAATATTGATCAGAATCTCTGTCCCAGAGCAAAAATATCTTCCTGGTATATTCCCCTGCCGCATATTGCTTTAGAAAAGCAGAGTTTTCCACAAAAAGCTATTCATTTGGAAATTTTCAAAAAATTCTTACTAGAAATGACAGTAAAACCTAAAAAATAGACTATCATAAATTTAAAGAAAAAGCAAGGAGTTACAAAATCCACACAATTCCCGTTAGAAAATTTAAGCACAGGCATTTCTCTCTCTTTGGGTAACTTCTACATACAAACTTACTCAGTACAATAGAAAAAAAAAAAGAGAAAAAAAAATACAACATTAGGATCAAAACATACATGTATGATATGAAAAGAAACACAATCAGCAAGAGATGCATAAAATCAGTTACAAGTAACAGAACTATCTGAAGTGCAGTTTAATCAGATAAAAACACATTTGGGCACCTGATTTATAAGATTTTCTTGTCTTTTCTTGCTTGTTCTTTCTAAATCCAGAGTTTTGTATCATACTCATATACTCTTAAATTCCAGCTTCTGCTTTACACTATACTAATCACTCTCACAGACACATTCTTTCCTTTACAGTTTTGTTATGAAGATCCACAGTTCTCTTTAGCAAGTGTGTTTTGTTGCCTATACAAAACATGTTTCTTTGCTTCTCTTACAGTTTTACTTTCCTTGATATTTGCACAGTTTTCACTGTTATGTGTTTCTCTGAATAGATATATTCTCATGCTTCTGGAATTACCCATAGAATCTTTTCTTTGGGATAGCTGGGGATGATAAAACCTATTTTCTTGATGGGATGTAAATTTTTTTTTGCTGGTCTATGCATTTCTTTACACAGATACTTTTAATGAATATATTGTCAGTTTTGCTCTTGGATAAATGTCTTATTTGCAGTGGGAAGCAGCCACATAACCAAGTCTCAGAGGTGACAGAGAGAAGGAAATTTCCTTAGGGACACATAGGGGAATATGCTGCGTTTGTTAACCCTAAGGTATCTTTGAAAGCTGTTCACCTGGAAAAGTAAAACTGGAGTAAAATTAAGTCCTTCAAAGAACTTACTGGGCTCACCACAGATTTGTTTTCAAACCTTTCTATCTAATTTAGGTCATACAAGAGTTGTGAGTTTTCTCCGTTTCAAGAGTTACATTGTTTTAGCTTTATTTTTTATATCCTAATAAAACATAACTTCAAACATTTGGAATATTCTGTTGTTTTTGATATGTCTGCTTTAAAATAAAGTGCACAATTTTACTTGAAGGCTCTAGTTACCTCATATTCTGTCATACTGTATTACTGGATTAAGCCAGCTAACTAGACAAAAGCATATGTAATAGCACCATATCAGCCAGTTTGCAAATGAACTGCAAAAAATCCTGAAATTAATAAAATTGCAAATAAACACCTGCAAAATCACATGAGCATTCAAAAAGTACAAGCAAAAACATCTTGAAAGTTTCCATGCTGTATCTGTGTGGAACTATTATTATCATGAATGTTACTCATAGCAAGTGTGGCAGTCAAAGGACAACAGTCACACGTGCACAACTGACATTGCAATCAAGCGATACAGAAGGTGAAAAATAGCCAAGTTATGCTCACCCCAAGACAAAAAGCCAACACTTAAGTCAAACACATTAAATATCTCAGTAGTGGGACTGAGAAACTATGGAAAAACTATAATCAGAAATGTTCTGTTGAAAAAAAAAAAAAAAAGGTTGAAACACAACCTGAAGGTCTGTCTTGCAGCTATCCAAATGCTACTGCAGAGTTTACCATACGCACACCCTACTGTTCCCTTCTGCCCTTTCCTTGTTTGCTGCTGTCCTGTCTTTCAAACTGCTTACAGTGTTCCCTGTCTTATATTGCAATATTTCCTTTTTTCTACCCATCTTATCCACTTAGACAAATTTACTCTCAGAACTTCGTTACTTTGTTTCTATTCTCTTCTTTCTGCCTTGTTTCATAGTGCCATGTAACACCAACCTTAAGGGTGCAGCTTTTAAGTACCATTCCATACTACCCATTCAATTCATCTTCTACCCATCACATACCAAAGTGTTCTGACTGAAATGCACAACCACACAAATTACAGAGAGCTGTTTGGTGAGACACACCAAAATCCACTCTCTTTGTTAAAACTATAAAGTCTTAAGTGACTCCTCAGGTGCACCACTAGAACATGGAGCCTCTTTAAACATTTTAGCATTAGATTTCAAATCTGTCTCTAGTAATGAATAACAAGAAATATAACACACAGAAGGTGATTCAGGTTTGTACTGAAAAAGTTACTGCATCTGGAACAGGTAACCAGTTGTAGAATACATTAGCTGGAGCTATAAATGATATCATTTTAACATAACTTTTAGATCTAAAGGGCCTGAAATCTCCTCTCATATGTGACACAGAGCCTTTTACCCCCTAGTTTCAAAAAGTTTTGTCTATAGTACAGAAGCTTCTCAAGTTTAGCTTAGCTACAAAAAAAGATACAAATTATTTAAGTGACAAACTACAGGAACAGGGAAGAAGACCATTCAATTACTGTGAGAGTGTTTATTCAGCTTTGCTTTCTGCTTTTCTCATCCAAATTTAAATATATTGTTCAAGGCACCATAAGAGACTCATCTTTTGTCTCTAATAAACAAATGGAAGCTACATGCACACAATAAATAAGGGAAGGCTAGAGACTGTCCTCCAGCCCTGAGGCCAATAGGAATGTCCTGACCATGTTCATACTACATAGCACATGGCCCTGGGTCTCCTACAGCCCCCAAGTGGTGCTGCCATTGCCATAAGCTGTATTTTTGTGAGGGTTTTTCAGTTCAAATTATCTAAAATATCATGAAGGTTAGGTTGTAGGTCATAAAAATGGTGTTTTCCTAGCATGAAACTGAGGATGTGTGCGACATGCCCCGAGTCATAACAGATCTGTCCGAGGTTTACAAAGCCTGCTGGAATTGTTTCATTGGACTGCATAAGTTAAGAGACCTAACTGTGATGCAGTCTTGTCCATACTACTTATCAGAAACAGTCCTATGTGTGTGCTCTCTCCCAAACCATGATCAGGGATATCATACACACTTGTACTGTTCTTAAATGCTTCCCCAAAAAGTTTCGACCATCATCAGAGCCAGGATACAGCACTAGATGGACTCTTGATCTGAACCAGTATGAGCCCTTCTTATGCTGTTGCACCTTATTATGAGAGGTTGCTGACACCTTGTGAGTTAAATTCAAGAAACAAAAGGAAACATTTCGGATTTAATTTTGGACAGGGGATTAAGCACAGTTTTCTTTCTTTTCTGTTACCTGAGTTCTTAACCTTTTCGAACTGTGCTTTGGGATACAGGGATACTCTCTCTTTTGCTTTCACTTTACTTCTCTTGAGTTAAGGCTAATTTTAAGGTAACAGGGTAAAATCACAACATTCCATTGGGGGGGGGGGGGGGGGGGTGACACACTCTCCTGAAAATTAGAATACAGGAACAATAACTACTCTTCAACATATTTCTCCAGGCTATTCTCAAGCATGCACGTATCAGTTTAGAAGTCGGAGGCACAGGGATCTGAAAAAAAGTGATGTATTTAATGATGATTAATGGCCAGCTAAGCTTTCCGGAAAAGTGGTATGGCTGTGTAAAACACTTAAAGATCCCCCAGATCTCAAAAGAGGCTGGGACATCTTAGCTAATTTRAAGTTTGTCATTGCTCAGGTACTGTGGCAGGTTCCTACTGTGTGACATAAATATGGCAGATTACTTTCATTTACAGTTTACTACTCATTTACACATTTTAACTGCTTGCTCACTGCATTTTCTAATATTTTTATATGTAATATTAGACATATTTACTGTGAGAGGAAATACTGCCCATATGTAACATTTTGACAATCCTTCAAACATGGAGTCTTTTCTGGCCAGTTAAATTTAGCACACAGGCAGGTATCAACTCCAAAAAGAGATATATAACTTGCCTAGATCACTGTTAATTAACACAGTTATATACACAGTTATACACAGTTATACTGTGAGCGCAGCTAACAGAGGCAGTGAACAGACGCAGCAGTTTGCGCAGCAGTGGTTGGGCTCTGACTAGAACTTGAAGATCTTGTTGGAAGTTGTGGGCTTTCTGAGGACCCCCAAGGAACTAGCAGGTGATTGCTGTGAACAGGAAAGGGGAAGCTAGGCAAGGACAACTGCAGGAGGCCTTGACTTCTCCTGGGAAAAGCTCTAGCTAGGAGTGGCTGCTGCTAACAAGCTCTCTTGGTTGCCCCTGACCAGAGGGAGTTGGGGCC
Source organism: Apteryx rowi (assembly GCF_003343035.1). NCBI lineage: Eukaryota > Metazoa > Chordata > Aves > Apterygiformes > Apterygidae > Apteryx > Apteryx rowi. The sequence continues at coordinate 835,657 of NW_020451282.1, forward strand.
TTTGATCCAGGTGGCCCTTGATTAGGGCAGGTCAAGCACCCTGGGAGTCAGTGCTAGGGAGAGGCCTATATAAGAGCCAGGCCTAGAGCGCAGCTCCCAGGGTGCAGTGAACAGAGGCAGCAGTTTGTGCAGAAGGGCGCATGAAGGTACCCTTGTTTCTGTTCCCTGTGGCGTACGCTTCCTCAAGTATGGTCGTGACACACCACAGAGCGCGTTCCCCAGTGGCTGTTGGAGTTGCTGTGTCAGAGGCTTGGACCCAGACCGACCCTCTGACAGCAGAGGCAGCTCCACAGGTCTCAGGCTGCAGGGAGTGCTTGGGGCCTCTCCGGGAGGCCTGGGCTGGCAGCCAGCTCTCCTGCAGGAGGTGTGCTGCTGTTGACGAGCTGTGTC